>NC_056745.1:1188739872-1188846744 GCF_019279795.1 Protopterus annectens
TGCAACCAGCGTATTGTAAGTTTTTTATTTTTTATATTTTTTCCCCTAACTGATTTGTTTGTTTTTCAGTTGAATTGTATAGATTATAGGTCACATTAAAGGTGGAAATAGTTTTGAAATGATTTATTGTGGTCTCATTTTTTTATATCACAAAAACCTGGCATTTTAACAGGGGTGTATAAACTTTCTATATCCACTGTAAGTATCTGTCTATCTATACTTAATCTGACAGTTAAGGAAAGAGTGGAGTATGGAATGTATAGTTCTCAGAAAAGTAAATGTACAGCACAATATCATATATTCAAAGGGGTAGATATACACCTGCACCTATGACAGTTAAGGAAGGAGTGGGGTATGGAATGTATAGTTCTCAGAAAAGTAAATGTACAGCGCAATGTCATATATTCAAAGGGGTAGATATACACCTGCACCTATGACAGTTAAGGAAGGAGTGGAGTATGGAATGTATAGTTCTCAGAAAAGTAAATGTACAGCACAATGTCATATATTCAAAGGGGTAGATATACACCTACACCTATGACAGTTGAAAGAGTGAAGTATGGAATGTATAGTTCTCAGAAAACTAAAAGCTCAGCACAGTGTCTGTTATATGTCAATATATGTATGTGTATATAACTATATGATTATTACATGACAATCAAGGAAAGAATACATATATTTGTGCATATGCATATGCATGTACATAGTTCTTGGTTATGTAATTGTTCTGACCTTGGGTAGCTTCATTTAATTAGATCATGTCATACCTTAACCTTATACTCTTAATCAATGTGGGTTTACTGAAATAGCCACTGATGAATGTAACCAAATGACTGAACAAAATGTCCTTTCAATTGTATTGTTTATTGTAACACACTGTGCTCCTTATAGTATATTTAGTTTTTGCTCCTTTCTTGGCCTTGAAGCTGTACTTTATTAACTTCTGACTCTGTACTGTACTGTACTTTATTAACATGTGTATTGTATTTACTGTATTTACTGCACTAATCTTTGTGGAGCTTTTCTCCTGGGCATCTGCTGAAAATTGGATCCATGCCCAGACAGACTTTCCCGGTAAACAAATATAAAATAAATGAATAAATGTGTGATTATGCTCTAGGCAATGTAACCCTCATGTTTCCCCTCCAATACCCAGATCCCTGAGTAACTTACCAAGGTATAAGCTAGCTGCTATGTATACCAGTTTTGTCTTACGTTGATAGCTACCTCACTACTGTGCACCATTACATAGTCTGCTTAGTGCTGACATACAGTCGTTTCTTTATCTGCCTACACTTGTGTGTATTTGATAGCACTCTATCATACTTTTTGATGCGGTTGCATTCAAGAGCTAATTCATCTGATGTATACAAGATGCTTTTTACCTGATGTTAATGCTTATATTGTTGAGCGACTGCATATAGATGCTACTTAACTGATGTTATAACACTGTGTTACAATTTCAACCAATTTTATTGCTGCTTTTTTAACTCACTTCACCTGTACCTTCTAATTCCCTACACTAACCTATCTACCACACACTCTACTCATGCAACCAGTAGTCTTCTAACAGTAGTAGCTGTCTTTCACACTCAGTACATTACAGAACACCTCATTCATTCACCTACACAGAAACTCTACCCCTTTCCCCCTACACTCAAAAACTCACTCAGCTACACCTCTCATTCTGTAACTTTCAGACTTTCTAATGTGCCTACGTAACATGATTTCTCCCTTATTGCAATCACTGTTCTCTCTCCCCTTTCTTCTCCCTTATTTTAATCACTGTTCTCACTCCTTTTTCTTTTTCAGGTTATTTGTGCTATACAATTAAGCCCACAGACCCAAACTTACCCTTTGCTTGACTGGAACACCATTCTGACCAACAGTAGTCACAGTCTTTTATTTATCAATAATCTGTAAATAAAGTACATTATATTACTTCAACATATTACTGCTTAATTCACCATATTACTGACTCGTAACATCTTGTGGCTGCCTGCACATCACTGTGCCGTTCTTCTACTGTACCTGCTTTGCCTTCCCCACTTAGCTGCCCTCACACACACACACACACACACACACACACACACACACACACACACACACACACACACACACACTAAACCTACATATTGTATTGCCAGTAGCTGTTTTTTCTGCTGCTTTGTCCTTGTCCACTTTTTTCTTACTCTACTTATAGCTTCACCTTCTTTCTACCAAACTCTATTCCTTCTACTACTAACTGTATTCTTGTTTGGATTCTCCTTTCCTTTAGAAATATACTTTCAGACACTATATCATTTCTCTATCTTCCTGCCTCTTACTGTTTCCAGATTTATATTAATTACCAGTTTTTTTAGATTGTTTCTGCTGGCAATCCCCGGGATCCCAGTGTAGCCCTGCTCCATTCACCCTTGCTATGCTCAGGCTCATTCCGCTCCCCTATCCTACCCCCATTCCCACCATTCCCCATTTCAATTACTCTTATACCCAGGGATACCCCTCCCACTCCATTCACTCCATCCAGTTTCATCCCTTGAACCATCTAGCTCCTCCCAATATCTACACAATTACACTCCATCTAACATCCAAACTCCTTCCATCCTTTACAAGTCATCCAATCAGACTCTTTACATACTTCCTGGCCTCTACAACTGTCCTATCACATTTCCTTTTTGAACTCATCCACATAACTTACTCCTTGCTACCCCACACCTCATTTATTTACTAATCTACCACTCCTATTCCACCCAAAACACTTTTCTCATTCGAAATACACTCTTCCTACAATACTATTATTACCTAAACACTGCAACTTTATTCTTATGCTTGTAAGTCCTCCCTCACTGCAATGTCTCTCATCTCCAATAGCATTCTCCTGACTTTCTCTTTATCCTTGTATCTTCTACTACAAGCAACATCACGTAACCCTATTTACATATCTCATAAACCTACGTCTGCAACAGCCACATTTACACATACTCTCTCCAGTTTTTCTGAAATAGCTTCTAGTCTATATGCAACAGACCTAGTTCTACAAATTAAAGCAAAAATCTTTCCCCTCCAAAACAAAAACTGTACAAATGTTGCTCTAGACTATCACTACAAAACAAAGAAGAAACTGGAAACTGTAACTCTCCCTACTTATAACAGCTTAACTCAATGTGGAAATACACATCCAAACCTAGGTCCCACCCCTTCCTCTCATTATTTCCCTAACACCTATAAATCCCTAAACTTCACAACCCTTAACCTTCAAAGTATAAGAAATAAAATTCCTCACCTACATTCATGGATAGCTCAAAACAAACCTGATTTTACTGCCGCAACAGAGACTTGGCTTAAACCATATATCAAAGTTGCTGAATTCCTACCCTGTGACTATGCTTGCCTTATATCAGACAGATTACAGAAAACAGGTGGTGTCACCTTGATATACCCAAATGGCTTCAGCATATTTCCATACACAAACCCTATCCCACAGTTTTCTACAGGAATAATACTAGTATCCTTCTGAAAACTTAATAACAGTAAAAGCCTTTGCACTGTAGTCCTATACAATCCCCCTGTCAACAACATTGCTCCTGTTGCAATGTAAATGATTATCAAGCTACTGTTTATTGTAACTATCTATTTAAAATTACTGATGTAAACATAACTGACAGAGGAAAAGTTACAAGCTGTATTAGAAGCTTTTCTCCCCGGGCCTCAGCTGAAAAAGGAACCATGTCCAGTCAGGCTTTCCCGGTAAACAAATGTAAAATAAATAAATAAAAATTAAAAGACATCCTTACCTGGACATCTAATAACATTAAAAGTGAAACAATCATCCTAGGCGACATTAACAATAACTGGCTAGATATCTCCCAACAGCATTCTTCTATCAATATTAACCTATATAACTACATCCAGCTAATTACCAGCATTAATAGACCCAGCAATAACTACAACAAAGGCTCAGTCCTTTAATGAAATCTTGCAAAGTATCAACTGGGAAATTTTAAAATCTCTTCCCCTTGACAATGCTGTTGAATTCTTCAATTCAACATTCCTTAGGATCTTAAATAGCTTAGTCCCAGTCCAGTAAAAGAGAGTAAAACCAATCATGTCAACTGGCTTACCAAACCCACAAAGCAACTGATGGCCACCAGGGACAGAGCATGGAAGACATGGGAAAAAACTAAAAATCCCTCTGACCTCATTCAGTATAGGCAGTTACGCAATCAAGTAAAACACCTAGCCACTAAAAACAAGAACGACTACTACTTCACACTCCAAAACCAATATAAACAAAATCCAAAGAAGTTTTGTAGTACAATCAATTCCTTACTTTACCCTGGCTCCAATAATAATCTGTGTCCTAATCCAGATAAAACACCCACTGAGATAGCCTAACTCTTCAACTCCTATTTTATCGACACCATAGCTAACCACCACCTTTCCACAAATTAACCTCATCCCAGAAAGACCATCTTCACCTAAATCCACTACTTCCACTTCACCTAACTTTTCACTCACAGCCATACCAACCTCCACAATAAAAAAACTCCTCCTTAAACTCAAACCCTGAACTAATGCACCTGACAACCTACCTGCAGCATTCCTACAACTATCAGCCAGTTCTATTGACTATCCCATCAGCATACTACTTAACAGATCTATTCAGGAGTCACATGTATCACATATCTGGAATAAACTCTGACATAGCCAATTTCCGACCAATCACCATTCTTTCTCCCATCTCTAAAATTTTAGACAAATTAATTCATACTCAGCTTCTTAATTATCTAATTCAAAAACAAATCTTCAGGCCAGGTCACAGTACCATCACAGCTCTCACTTCTTTTATGGATACAGTTAACCAAACCAGTGATGCTTGCAATATTGTCTCCTCACTCTTTCTTGACCTCTTCAAGACCTTTAATACTGTATCCCATCCACTTTTTCTCAACAAACTCTCTAGCTTAGGCATTTCACCCCAACTCTGAATTGGTTCTCAAACTACCCTACCAATAGGTAACAATCTACCAAATGGCAACATTCTTTCTCACCTTTTCTTAACATGACCACAGGTGTTCCCCAAGGATCCATACTAGGACCCCTTTTGTTTAACATATTCATTAACAACTTTCACAACACCCTTACTCAAGGCACCATCATTCAAGGTGCAGATGATTCTACAATTATCTGCACAGCCAAGTCCATATCTGAACTACAACTACTTACCCAAAATGCCTTCACGTCAACTGAAACCTGAATGTCCAACAATCATCTCCCTCTAAACTCGTGATATTTACTCCCAAAAAAACACTCCTCTCAACAAGAATGAATTTACTGTTCATTCTCAAAACAACACTATTATTGAAGTTGTTCCAAGTACTAAACTGCTAGGTGTCATCACAGATGAAAACCTAACATTTGACCTCCATATTCACAGCAACAGCAAAAAACACATCAGAAACTGTATCAGAAACTGTGCATCCTCTATAGACATAATGACTTCTTTAACCACACCAAAAGAATGTCTCTTGCCTCATCCTTTCTGCTACCATATCTATTATATGGTGCCCCTATCCTTACCAACATCCAATCCTCCTTGAAATCCAAACTAGACACATGCTACAAGATTTCTAAATTCGTAACAAATGCAAAATTCTCATCCCACCACTGTTCATCACTATGTCAACTAAATTGGCGTGAACTCCCACATTATCTCACATATTTACAATTAGAAACAGCACATAATTTTATATAAGCTGTCAAATTGCCCTGCCCTTTCTAATCTTCTTACCACATACCACCCAAATAGATCTCTTAGATATGAAAATAAACTTTTGCTCAAAGTAGAAAAAACAAATCTCTCAGCTGGTCAGATGCTTTACTCTTTTACTGTCTCAAAACTATGGAATGCCCTCCCACCATCAATCAGAACCACTAGAAGCCCTTCTCTTTTCAAGAAGTCACTTAGACAACACCTGTCCTCTCTCTGGCAGTTCACATGTACACTACCACACTCCCTAAAACCCAATGCTCTCCTTTTCACCACCACAACTAATTCTATCTGTACTCTTACTCTTCACAACTTTCTATCTCTCAGTTCCCACAAAACTGATCTGCTTGCACTGCCCTTTTAAATTACGAACTATTCATACCCTTTAAGTGTTGAAAATCCTGAAACATATATTCTACTGTATAAGAACCTTTATTTCCATAAGTATTACTGTAAAATGACTCCAAATGGCTCAACTGCAACCCTCCTATGTGGTTGTATTGATTACAGTGATTTATGTGTACCGTATAATGTCATGTATTGTGTTCTGTAAATACTCTGTATTGTTTCATTCGTGCTGTGTACTGTTAACTTTATTGTGGAGCTTTTCTCCCCAGGGCTCCACTGAAAATGGGCTCACTCAGCCCATTGGACCTTCCTGGTAAAAAAATGTAAATAAAAAATATATTACACACTTACTATACAAGACAGAAAGTGGTGGAAATAAATATATACATTTTTTATCATGTACTACAAGGAGAAGACTGAGCTATATTTCACATATGTGCATGTATCTAGCACTATGTACACATAGACAGCTGTGTGTACTTGTATTTGACAACTGCTGATTTGTAAAACATACATACTAGAAATCACAGATATATGCATTCCTGTCTGGTTATATTTATAATGGCCATAATACATACCAGTCTCTCTCTCTCTCTCTGTATATATGTGTTTGTTTGTGTGTGTGTGTGTGTGTGTGTGTGTGTGTGTGTGTGTGTGTGTGTGTGTGTGTGTGTGTGCGCGCGCACGTGTGGGTCCTATTCAGAAGATCAGCTCAACAGAAAGTCAAACTTCATATGGTCAAGACCATGTGATCGACTTTCTGAAATGTTGAAGCTGTTGAATGGAGATTGGGGTATAGTAGGGATCGAGGAATTTACCCTTTCCCCCACAGTAATGTGATCTCGGAGTTCGTATATATAATATGCAGGGGGTATGGGGGTGAGGGGTTTGCCCCTGCAAAAACATAGATTTTTTTTGTTGTAGTTCGATTTTTTGGAAAGTCACTCATATGGTCGCATAAATCTTTTCCTGGAGGGTCAGCATGTTTTAAATCTATTTATACTATTGACCCTATGTACACTTCCATTTGTTATCTCAACCTAAATGATTTTCAGTTGTCATTTATTGCTCCATAAAAAAGTCACAAATTTGTGTTGCATATTTCCTTTTATATACTGTATGTGCAGGTCTCTTTGATGCTTGCTTTTGTATGCAGTGTCATAGTGTATAGTGGTATCACTGTTTTTTAAGCATTCAGAGTATCAGTTAGATGGCAGATATGTATAACAGAGACACACTGACTGCATACAGTATAATTGTTCTCTCTTAACTGTTCTTGTGTTGGATTTGGTGTTACTATCTTGCCATTTACAAGATGGTTAAAGTGTCCTGCTTCTGTATTATATCTTGTGTTTGTTCACACCAAGGGACTCATGCAGTTTCCTGTAGTACATTACTGTGCTGTTTATTACTTTATATTTAGGGTGGAGGGCTTCCTCTACAATATTTTCTGCTGAAATAAACAGCCAGAATTTCCCACTCAACAAATGATAATAAATAATATTAAATTCTGTGATGCTTACTGCATTTGGTAACATATGTAATATGAATTATGTGTTCAACTTTGTGGCTACTTTTTCAAGACAGTATTTGTCAGTGAGAAGATCATGTTATGTTACAGAGATGTACGGCACATATAATTGCACCCACTTTTGTGGTTAGTCATCATATTATGGAGATATTGTGGTGTCACCATTGTGTTTATTGCACATGTTGCTTTGTTTATAATGTCACAGCAATATGTTTTACTGCAGAGGCAATTGTTAGTATGGCAGCTCGAATTACTATACCCACAACACAGCATATATACATTTGTATTTACATTGATATTGTCCATGCAGAAGGAATATGTTGAAATATATTACGTACTATATAGACACATACATGATTACTTCTTGATGATACATTTCACATTGGCATTAACAATTGTAAATGTACTCATGGCACTACAATGTATGTAAGACATTGAATTTCTGATATGAATGGATGTCATCCACTATAGTGGAAACTTAGCTTGTGCATATAAAACATAGAATATTATCTATCATGAGTTAATATTCCATGTTTTTCCTGACAATGACAGTCTGATTGGTCTGTATGTGTAAAAAAGACAAGTCGTACATTCATTAATCTCAAAGGCGGTATCATGTATCATGTGATCAGTATACACATAAATGTCATTATTGTATTCCATGGATGCTTGTGAATGACAAAATGACCTTATCATTTATGCACACGCTACCACATGAGTTGTACACATAAAAAGCATACTTGCAGCCACCAAAAGTAAAATCCAATATCATTTTAATTAGCAGTTTCTGTTCTGAGTTGTACATATTTATATGTTTTCCACATAGACTAACATGGCATACATTATTGCCAGTGACATGTTTCACAGGACTGTAGCACTGCTGTTTCTCTTTGACTCAGTATTACTATTTTCAGCATTTCAGAATGGTATGTATCATCACTCCATACTTGAGGTGAGCAATATCTGTAGCGGAGTTTCAGTTTTTTACATTGTTGCATATGTTATGACACATCAGGGTGTTGCTGTAGAATAGTCCTGAGAGAACAGTAATGTGCAATATGTATACACTGTTGAGTACTGTTGATGTGTCCTGTATATGTGCCATCCTAACAAATGTTCTTACAGTGTTTTCTCTGCATATAAAATGTTAATGTTACGGTGATATCATTAATGCATATAGACATCATTGTAGTAAGTACTGTATACAGCTTACAGTCATGTTTAATTGACAGGATATATGTTTGACATCCACATAGATAACTCACATGAGGCAGCAAGGATTCTGAAGGACATGTGTCCTGTATGCAGATACTGTCACACTTCCACACCTCTTGTGCACACTGTTCAGTCAGTCACATATTGTGTTTCCATATGTGTTTATCTGTATTTATATAAGTGAATGGTGACATAACATTGTAGAGGACAACTTTTGCTGCAAATTTTATGTTATGGTAGTGTAGTGCTATCCATACATCATATTCATCATGACATGTATTCATTGTATTGTGTTGACAAACATCTGTGTGTAATGTGAATGCTGATTATTAACTGTCACTAATACATATTTTATGATTATGCACATAGCTGCAAATTTTATGTCATGGTAGTGTAGTGCCATCCATACGTCATATTCATCATGACATGTATTCATTGTATTGTGTTGACAAACATCTGTGTGTAATGTGAATGCTGATTATTAACTGTCACTAATACATATTTTATGATTATGCACATAGCATAATCACATATGTGTTTCATCATTTGCACATCTGTGTGGGAACTATATATGCGTGATTTTCATATTTATTTATTTATTTATTTATTTATTTATTTATTTAATATTTGTTTACCAGGAAAGTCTGACTTGGAATGAAGCCAATTTTCAGTGGAAGCCTGGGGAGAAATTCTCCAGATGCATGTCTTTGTAACGTGGGAGGAAACCGGAGTACCCGGAGAAAACCCACACAAACGCAGGAGGACATGCAGACGCCACGCAGAAGGCATCCCAGATGAGAATCAAACTGGAGAACCTGTTGCTGTGAAGCAACAATGCTACCACTGCACCACTGCGCCATCCATACATATATGACATATATGATTAACAATGTTGGATGTGGGCTCTCCTTAATTATTTCTACTGCATATTGATATGGTAATGTAAGAACATATGGCACAGTTTTTGACAATGTGTTTATTTATTTTATTTTACAGAGTCCGGCACACAACCCTGCTCCCTCCCTGTAGTTAACGTCAGAGATGATGTGTGCAAACATAGCCTGTAGAATCTTTGTTTTAGGAGGAAACACAACATGAAGATGACAACAAAAAGAAGACAGGCCTGTCAGGTGCTGCTGCTTCTGCAGAATAAAAGAAATTACCTCCACCACTTACAGACAAAGATCTGAGGGACCAGATCCAAGATGTTCTTACAGATGTATTCCAAACTCAGATCCAGGATATCATGGGCACCTTCCTCCTGGAGATGGGTCAGGCTATGTGTGACTCATTTTGGGAGATTGCAAGGGAGACCACTTGCAAAGTCCAACCTGATGAAGGGGGTGCCTCTGGAGAATAAGTAGTCTTCGTAGTCCTCTCATATAATGTTGCCAGCATGTATTTGCCACACCTGGTATTTGTGGTATTGGCACATATTTGTGCACATTGCTCCATATGGAAGTCATGCTTTCCCTGCTGTACATTTATATTATACCACAATTTTCTCCACCATGGTATCCATTAACATATCACCATTTATTGTAAATGCCAGATACCAAGTACTGCCTGTGGCATAGCACACCCTTCTGTGCAACATATTTCACAGTGAAGCTCATATATGCCCATAGCAGTTGGCTGCTGACAGACACCTCCTCCTTCTTGGTCATAACATATGATGACCTTTTCATTCACAGAGACATGCACTTCATTCCTCTGCAATGGGAGACAGATATTTATGGTACTTTCTACTGACACCTGCAGGAGTACAGTACTAACATTTCTGTATACCTCTAGCTGTTATTTGCCACATCTAAGGACCAACTCCATTGACTCCTACCTGTGTCCCCATTCCTGTCATATTGACAAAGGATATACAGCTGTGGAATTGCACTGCTGTTATGGTATGGCATGTTTGTGCCTTTCCTCACAGTGTTCTGTATGCTCTGTGTATATATTCCCCTTTCATGTAGCACTGTAATAACCACATATGCCCCTGAGATGATGACAATCATTCACTTGGGTGTTTTTATATTTCTCTTGCCTGCATTGAGTCTCTTTGGGAATTGTCATGCATATCACAGGGTAAGGCTACTGGTATCATACTCTATGTACCACAGAGACATGGGTTCCCTGTATGTGCCACTTTATGCACCTATACATATCCCTTCTGCGTCCCCATCAAAACTGTGAGTGTGGTTCTTCCCCCTTGCATTGTCTACATTTGCAAGACAGTGTAAGAAACTTCTCTGTGTGGAAGATTTTCAGTCCATATATTTCTAGTTAATCACTGTATATTAATCAGATCAGACAATAGTAGTAGAAGTAGCGAACGTAAACTCGTCAAGTCAAAAAGTAATAATAGAAAATATATAATTCTACAGCATTACTAAGTATTCGAAAGTAATCCAAGAAAGGCAGGCAGTCTGTTTCCAGTCGAAAATCCTTTATTGATTGTTCAATAGTCTAGATCCATATATATATATAGTAAGGATTATGATGGAATCCACAAAACTACAAATCTTACACAGATTTTTTATTGCTTATTTACAAATTACAAACATACAGCTGCAGTGCATTGTAATATAAGCCACCTTGTTGAAAGAAAACAACTTTTCTTTCCATTTTTAAAACATCCTACAAATTTTGATGGAATCTTCAGCATTACAAAAGTTACAATACTTTGTTGTTGTTTAATAATTTGTTAAATTGTGTATACGAGCATCGCTTGCTATATGAGTTGTTTAATAATTTGTTAAATTATGTATACCAGCATTGCTTGCTATATGAGCTTTTTCTGCCTGATAACTGCTGCTGCACTGAATTCAATGAATTTCTCTGATTCCCCTGCCACTTTGCAGTTGTGGTATGCTCATATGATAATTGTGCAGTGCATCTTATTATTGCTGTATTATATAGCTTAGCGTAAGCTTTGTGCTGAACTCAGCAAATTTTGCAGAGTTGCTTCAATATTTTGGAATCTGACCCAAATAAGCTACTACTTCCAGTTAAAAACACTGCTTAATCTATCACCTCTCTTACCACCTGATGATGCATAATAGCCACAGAGTTTTTCACCTACTTGAAAAACATTATCCCTAGAACCAGCATTACAAATCTATCCTCTCAATCCCTCAACATTAAAAAATGTAACGATCAAAATTTTGAATAGAAGACAGTTATAGTTTGCTATGTATTAAAACTTCATTGAAAGCATAAGCCTTTACTGTTCACCTGTGATGAACAAACAACATTTAAATTCTATCATCAAAGTGTCTGCTTTTAGTTTGATCTGTAACTATTCCACCCATTGACAGCATTATAGAAATGTATATCCCTCAAATCTGGAGACAAGCCATCATTCTCCCTGCCCAAAATGAGGCTCCCAGTGTCTAAGTCAGATGTATAGTGCTGTTAGCTACACTAGTAAAAATCCCAGAGAAAGCTATCTACAGCTAGCTGTCTGTCCTCAAGCCTACAATTTCCTTGGTAGCTGTCAACATTATTTCAACCCACAAAAGAGAGAAATTTAAGGAATGGGTAGTGGAGATTATTCAAGAGCTATTCAAGATGATAGAAATTACTTCTGAAAATCTAGCTAGGAAGTGGAAGAAAATTAAGGTGGAGTTTAAAAATAGGGTGGAAATAAAAGAAAAGGAGCTATGATTAAAAAGTAACAAGAATTATTTAGAGGGACTGACAAATGTTAAAGTATTGCAGAATAGGGGGAATCTCGCAGAACAAGAAGAGGACCAACTGCAGAATGCTAAGCAGAAATTAAGGGATTACCTTGATAATATATAACATTTTAGAAAGATTGCTGTTAAGCAACTGTTTTTGATAATAATACTAGAGCACAAAAACTTTCAGCACAATGACTCAGACAACAGATAGTAGAAAGGCTGTTGCTATGTTTAGGGAGCCTATAACAAGGAAGGTAACAAGATATCCTGTAGAGGTATCAGAAATATTATGGAAATTCTAAGAAAGACTGTATAAAACAGAGAAATATGGAAATCAAGAAATGATGCAAATAGAAATGTTTATGGAAGAATTAAATATGCCAAGTTTAGAGATAGATAATTCTCAATTAGTAATGGTTAGGATAGGACGAGATGAAATAAAAATTGTGATGTATAGCCAATCTACAGGAAAGTCCCAGGAATAGATGGCATTCCTGTGGAAGTTTGGAAGCTAGGAGGGAAAAAACTGATAAAGATCTGGAAGGTTTTGTTTAACAGTATTTCAAGAGGAGAAGTACTAACATCCTGGAAGAATGCAGTGGTAGCTGTAATACCTAAAGAGGGTAAAGATCCATCAGATTCAGCTTCATACAGGCCCATTTCAATGCTAAACCATGATTGTGGGCAGCGCAGTGGTGCAGCGGTTAATGTTGCTTCACAGCAAGAGGTTCTCAGGTTTGATTCTCGACTGGGGTACCTTCTGTCCAGATTATGCATGTCCTCCCTGCATTTGCATGGGTTTCCTCCGGGTACTCCGGTTTCCTCCCACATTGCAAAGACATGCGTCTGGAGAGTTTTTCCCTGGGCCTTCTCTGAATAAAGGCTCCATCCTAGTTGGACTTTCCCGGACAAAATTTTAAAATAAAATAAATAAACAAATTATTCAATATTTATGTCTATAATGGCTAAACAAATGGCAAATATAATACCAAAATTGATAGATATGGATCAGTGTGGTTTTGTGGAGGGGAGACAAACATTTGATAACATTAATAGAACATTGATATTCCCAAGGGAAGCAAAATATAAGAAAATACCATTGTTGTTGATGGGGCTTGGTACAAAGAAAACATTTGACAGCATATGCTGGGACTTTATGAGCAGAGCAATGGAAGCATTTACATTTCCTGAAAAAATTATACGGTTGATTAGGAGGATATATGAGAGATCAGAGGTGAAAATTAAAGTGGATGGGGGTCCTCTCTGCTAATTTCTGTTTGAGCAGAGGAACCAGGCAGGGCTGTCCTCTTTCCCCCTTGTTATTCGCATTATATTTAGAAACACTGGAAAAGAAAATAAGGGACCAAGAAATTCAAGGATATAATTAGTATGGTAGTCAAGAAAAGCTGGCTGTATTTGCAGATGATATAATTTTATACCTGACAAAATCAGAAAGAAGCATTACAGTGTTGTGGGACATTTTGAGACAGTTTCAAATCTTTTTGGGATACAAAATGAATGAAGCTGAAACAAAGGCAATAGTGGTAAATTATGTACCTACATATGAATTGATTCAGCAATATCCATATTTATGGGGATACGATTCAATGAAATATTTATTTTATTTGTATTTACTTATTTATTTAACATTTGTTGACTGAGAAAGTCTGACTAGGACAGAGCCTATTTTTAGCAAAGGCCTGGGCAGAAATGCTCCAGATGCATGTCTTTGGAATTATTTTGGAAGTATTTAGGAATATGGATTAAACATTATTCTGGTGTGGCAGCTCAGGATATGTGGGAAGAGACTAAACAAAAGATAATACAAGAATTGAGAAAATTTAAGCTTTGTTATATGACTATGGATAGTAAGATACAAGCAGTTAAAATGTTTTTAGTCCCATTAGTCTTATACACATGTTGGGCATATTTTTATCAACCAGAGGAGACGTTGTGGATAGCAGTTAATAAAGAACTGAAGGACTTCATCTGGGAGGAGAAAACAGCAATAGTCAATTGGGATAGGCTGATTCTTCCAGTAGAAAAGGGTGGATTGGGATTACCCAATTTGAAAGGGTATTTTAGAGCTACACAGTTAAGGCTCCTTTACATAGCACAAGCAGAAAACTATAATTCAAAATGGAAAGGGATGATGATGAAACAAGGGGGGAGCTCAAGAAACAAGGAGAGACTGTGATTTTGGATGCAGGCCTTTAAGGAGAATAACAATAATCATACAAAATGTTATATCTATAAAGTAGCAGAAAGTATCCGAAGAACTAAGTCAACACGAGAATGGAGAAAGTTGATTCTGATGATAGGGATGACTGCAATTAGGGGTACTGACAACAGGCAAGAAGGGGCTGCAATTTATTGGAGAAAACTGGCAAAGGAACCAGGGTACTGGGAACAAACAGCTAGACAGAGAAAGATTATAGAATGGGAAGACACCAAGAATTTATTTGCACTGCAGGTTAGAGATTGCCTTCCCTTTCAAGGATTGATATCAGAGTATAGGCAAAAAGAAAGAAATAGGAGGGTTCTAAATGAAAGACCAGCACTGGTAGAGTTTTAGTAGAATCCAGAACAAAAGCTGCATGAATAATTAGTACAGCATATAAAATATTGCATGATAACAATAAGAATCAATCAGAGGAGGTTAGAAAGGATTGGAAAGAGAGATTGGATAAACAATTCACAAAGAAACAATGGGAGGATATATGTATGTCTTCCAAATATGCAACAAAATCTACAAGATTTAGGAGTTTTGCTTGGAAATGTTTACATAGATATTTTTATACCCCAAGAAGACTCCAGAGAACTTTTCCTCAAGTAGACTGCAAATGTTGGAGGTGTGATGGGAAGAAAGCAGTAATTGGGAACATATTTTCTGGGAGTGCGGTGAGTTGGCAAACTTTAAAGATTCCTTGAGGGATGCACTTTCAGGGACATACCTCCCAACCGTAACGAATTACAAGGATTTTACTGAGTTTTGGGGTCCAAATAATTGGTTGCTACGATTCCCGAGTGGCACCCCTTCATTTCCGATTTTCCCAGTTTTTTTTTAATTTTTTTTTATTTTCGCTTTTTGAACTGATGTCATTACATGGACAAGGGCTCACATTTTTGGTTTCTGTCCAGGAAGGACTTTTGCGAGTGCAAGCGGGGATGGACTGTTTACAAGTGCAAGCAGGAATTGGAACTGAACTGTCAAGGAAGGATGGAAGTACTGCAGAGCTACTTGAGCGAATGGAAGGACATTTGCAAGTGCAAGCGGGAATGGACTGCCCAGGAAGGACTGTTTCTATGAGTGCAAGTGGAACTGAACTGTACTGCAGAGTTACTTGAGTGAGCAGACTGCTTTGAATTAAGGTAGGGAATTGAGCGAGCGGACTACTTTGAATTGAATGCTGGCTTTACTGCAGTGTGTGGACTTCTTTGAATTGAATGCTGGCTGTAATGCAGTGTGTGGACTGCTTTGAACTGAATGCTGGCTGTACTGCAGTGTGTGTGTGTGTGCGTGTGTGTGTGTGTGTGTGTGTGTGTGTGTGTGTGTGTGTGTGTGTGTGTGTGTGTGTGTATAAATGCCCCAGGTGAATACACCTGGTAGCTACAGGTACTCAGGCTCAAACCCTGTACCTTGGGTACAGGTAAAAAGAGCCTAAAGTCCCTAGCCACCACCACTTGTGAATTTATGCCTCATATTTTTGTTCTGTTCCTCATAAAATCTGTGGTTTTCAGGATTTTTGTGGAAAATCAGTGATGGATTGAATTAACTTATGACAGGCATTTCAATTTCAGACTTCATATTCTTTAGAGAATAAATGGTAACACATTTTTTTTATTCTGCCAATTTTCTATGTTTATAAGATCAGTATTTGAGATTTGTCCCTATTTAGGGTCTGTATTCCCCCATTATTGACTTTGTCCAGGTTTTTTGTGCGAAGATGTTGAGAGCTATGGTGAGAAGTGAGAACTGAATTCTGTATTCCTCCATTATTGGCTTTGTCCATGTCTTTTATGCTAAGGGGTTGAGAGCTATGGTGAGAAGTGAGAGCTGAATTCACTAAATGATAGCCATTTAAGTTTCAGTCTTCCTATCTTTCAGGAAACTGCTGATTTGGTACAGTGGCATGTTGCTCTGATAGTAGTGCACAGGGTCCTGGGTTCAAGACTTGGCATTGAAAGGCATGGCGGTAACATAACATTTTATTCTAGCAACTTTCCAAAATTATACAAGCAATATTTAAAATGTGTCCTTGGTTTTTGGCCTTTGGAAAAATGTTCAAAGAATAAATTTAAAATGTGCTCTAAGTCTAACAAGTGTGCTGAATTATACAAGGAATATAATTTAATAAAGTCAGGAAGGTGTATCAAAGAACACATGTATGTTTCTTGTGTTGTGTGCAAGGGGCCTAAGATTTGAAAACAGCAAAAAGGTAATCTTTATCCACCATTGGCCAGATGTATTGTCTTTGGATGTGGTGTGGGTTTCAATGCTGTTTCAATGAATGTGAGTTTCAAGGGCAGAGAAGTTTTAATGCTATGTCTATTTTCATTGTGAGACAGTATTGCTTGCTTTGTTTAGCAGATGTCTATTAGTGTTTGTGCATTGTGCTAAAAATGTAAAAATAAAATCCAAATAATCATTTGAAAAGTAAAGCAGTATGCACACATTAGTGTTGAGGGTAAATGGGGTGAAATAGCCAGGTAATGGGACATTGGAATGGCTGCAGACTGCAGGGGACTCTGGTGCCATATTTTGGTTGTCTATTCTTCAGTTTACATTTGAAAGTTGGTATCCCACAATTCCATTGGAGTGGGTGTGGGTTACATAATTATGTATCGAAATCTTATGTTTATCAGCATACAGATTTGTACCTATTTTTCATGGGCCTTGTCCAGATTTTTGATGTTTCCAGGTTGAGAGGTATGCTTGTTATGGCTAGTTATCTGATTTTTCTAATAACGTTTTACTTTTGGCCAACTATGGGGACTGCAATTCTAGTGGTAAGAGAAAGGTAGCTTGGTCTGTCTGAACTGGGAAACACACAAGGGAGCTTAAAGTGACAATTACTTGTAGCTAGTTGGTACCTTTTCACTTTTGGCCAACCAAAATATGGTTTTACATTAAGAAAACTGGGACTGCTATTTTAGTGGTAGTAGTAAAGTAGTTGAAAAATGTACAGAGAAGTTTAAAATGAGATTGTTTCATCAGCCACAGGACTTTTTAGGGACTTAGTTGAGTGTTAATCTGCACTCAAGAGCTACTTTTGCTGTGCTTTTACATTAAGAAGTTCCAGGATCATCCATCTTGTGGCAGAAGGTATTTACCTGGTCTATTTGAGTTGGGAGGCACTCCATGGAGCCTAAAGTGTAGTTGTTTATTGACCAGAGGGCACATGAGTTAGTTTTCAGCTTTTTCTGTCTGCTATAAATTATGTGCATTTTCGCAGAGCTGTTCACCTCTCAGTGGTGGTTAGTAGTATCCTGTATAGTAGCAAACCTATAAAGCTAGTACTTAGGACTTTAATCTATAACACAGAAAGGCTTTGTGTAGAGATCAGCTTTGGGTAGCTAGATAGTGTCATGCATCACTACGATCATAGCACTATCTAACATCTAGCCTTAACCCTACACACCATCCAGGAGATCCCTGTAAAACCAAGTCCCTGAACCATAACAGCCTAACCCTGATTCAAGTCCTGACAACATGGATTTGCAATTTCCTAATGTCTCTGTAGCTAGCTTGGTAGATATGGATATCCTGAGACAATGTGGCAATTGTTTCATGTACTCAGACAACCTTTTAATCCTTAAAGAAACTAACACAGTATGTGAGAGATGTGCATACATAACCTCCTTGGAGGCAAAAATCTTGTTTACAAACAAGTTTGTCAAAAACACATACTACATCCTTCACACATACTGCTCACCACACTCATAGACCTTCTTATACTGAGGCACTTAAAAGAAACAACTCCAAATCTCAAAGACTTCCTAAATCATCAAACTACAACACCTACTCTCAGTAATCACTAAAGCACACACTAAAAGCAACATCTAATACTATGCATAAAACTACACCAAATGATCCTCCAAGAACAAAGCTCACAAGGCAAACAAACACTTTACCTAGTACTCTTGTCATAGGGGATTCTATTGTATGACATACAAATACTCCTCTTACCAGGATGGACAAGGAGAAGATAATGGTTAGTTGTCTATCTGGAGCTAGAATCCACAATATTATGCATACACTCAGGTCATTGCACCACAGGTATCAATATGATTTTATCATTGTTCATGTGGATGTAAATGACCTAAGGCATACTTCACTGGACTATATGAAAAGAGAAATTATGGATTGCTCTGAATATGTGTCACAGACTGGTATGTGCCTTGCATTGAGCAGTATTCTACCTTCACCAAGGATGATGCCACAGTGTGAATAGAAAGTGACTGATTTTAATAATCTGCTTAGTTTCTGGTGTCACTCCAGGGGAATCCATTATCTATCAGAATGGGAGGACATGGTTAACAGGCCACTTTGCTTTGCCAAGGATGGTCTGCACCTGTCACCCCTGGGCTTTCGGATATTAGCTAAAATTTAATCTATCCTCTTTACTAGAAAGGCTCACCCAGACTCTGCTACACTTTGCTGTGAGGGAAAGGTTAGTTTGCTTTTTATTTGTTGTATTTTGTATTACTTTATTGCTTTTTTCTATTTCGAATACTGTGATTTGTTTTCTTTACCTTGTGTTTTACTTGTATTCTTCTTTTAACTGCATATTAAAACTTGAAAAGAGGCCACATCTCTGTCTTTTGTGAGTCAGGCATTAAATGTTTCCCCACCCTCCCACCTGGCTACTGTTGTGTTCTTAAACACCACTGTCTTTCTAGTTGCCTGCCCCTTATGTTAATTTGACCATATATATCATTTCCTCTCTGCTTTTACTGGCTTGTGTGAGTAAGCTCAAAATTATCATTTTGTAAAATCACTCCCCTTCAACTATTTAAATTTATTGGCCATCCTACAGTATTCCATAGTACCAGAATACAAAAGTGACCACCCTCTTTCACTCTATCTTGCTGTTTTAAAAATAGTGACTCTCCACTAAAACTTAACTTTTTAGACAGGTAAAACTCAAGTTACCTGCTTTCACATCTAACTCTAGTGCACACTGCAGTGTTTAGGATAAACCATTTTTTCATCTTACCTTTAAGCATCCCTGTGACTAGCACCTGCTCTAAAACCTGCTGGAAAGCACTAGGAGGCCTTAAACTGATTCAAGCACTCAACGCTGCTTATTAATAAGGCGAAATTAATTGTAGGCACTAAGCCTATAATTGCACAATACCTTGCTAAGTTTAGGGAAAGCAGCTCTTGTACTTTATAAAAAAAAAAAAAAAAGAAAAGCACCAAACCAGGCATGTCCAAGGGTCAGCTTCCGGTGATTTCTCCTGTCCACCTGGTGAATCTGGGCATACTGGGGCAATGCAGCAATAGCCTCATGTACACAGACAACCCTCTCCTCCTACCACCCAACACTACAACCTGTGAGAGATGCACTTACATAGCCAAACTGGAAGCAAAGCTCTCTCCACCCAAGATTGTGCTAGACAGTCAAGAGGAGAAGGTTAAAACCCGCACTACAGCTGAAGCAACACATAGCCCTTCTAAACCACACCACCAACACCCTCACATAGCAACACTAACCCTCATATGCAGAGGCCCTTAACATTAACCTGCCCAAACAACAAGGACCTCCGAAGCCGAAATGCAAACAAACACCAATTACAACCAAAGTGCCACATAGCTCACAACACCATTGTGCCACCCAACAACAGCCCCTAAGGCAAAACAATGTACCCAACACTTTAGCCAAAGGTGACTCTATAGCCAGGCACACTGATGTCCCACTTACCAGACTGAACAAGGAGAAAATTACAGTCAGCTGCCTGTCAGGTGCCAGGATCCACCGCATAATGCATGCACTCAAGTCACTCCACAACAAGTACAAATATGACTCTGTCATTGTCCATGTTGGAGTGAATGATTTGAGACACACCTCCCTGGACTATATGAAAAGAGATATGGAAGAGCTCTCGAATCATGTGGCCCAGGCAGGGATGACCCTAGCTCTGAGTACAGCCTGCCTTTGCCCAGAATTATACCACAGTATAAGGACAAAATGATTGACTTCAAAAATTGGCTAAGCTTCTGGTGTCATTCAAAGGGGATCCAGTATCTGTCACCCTGGGACGACATGATCGACAGACCACCATATTCACCAAGGATATTCACACCATCAGGCTAGTTGCCCAACACAATTCGTCTGAAATTCTCCAGGTGCAACTAACACTAGGTAAGACTGCAATCCAAATTGTAACTTGCTACAGATCCCCCACCATGCCCCAAGATTCTCACTACACCTTTCTAAACATACCGGAAAATATTAAGATACAACCAAACACCCTAATACTGGGTGATTTCAACTACCCTGCCATTAACTGGGAAAACTACTCATGTACCAACACCTTTGCCCAACGGTTCTTGGAATTCATAAATTCCAATGCACTGGATCAAATAAAACATAGTCCCACCAGGGGCTCCAATATCCTAGACCTGGTCTTTACCAATATCGATGCTCCACACTTATGGTCATCCCCTCGTTGGTCAGGTCTGACCATAAGCTAATCACCCTTGATATCCACATCCCTCCCCCACCCACCAGTAAGGAAACCTCCGTAAAAAACTTCTCCAAAGCCAACTTCATGCTATTCAAGTCAGAAGTGACAAACTTCATGACACCCATGCAGACGGGAGCTGAAAGTTCGACTGCTGAATCCTACACTAAGGCACTGTACGAGCACATCCACTCATGCATGAATCCTGCTATCCCAAATAGAACCAAGATACTCTCCTCCAAAAAAATGAAGCCAATCTGGTGGTCCCCTGCCATAAACAAACTTTACCACAAAAGGAAGAAACTATTGCAGAAAAGAGGAAAATCCCAGGATGCAAAAAACTCCCTTACCAGCCTCAGTAAGAAGCTGAGATCATTCATAAAAATCCTCCAAAGCTAGTTATGAAAATAAAATTGCCAAAGATTCCAAAGACAACCACAAGGCATTCTATAGCTATGTGAAGAATCTAAATGGCAATGCTCAGATCTGCTCTGAGCTACAACAGAATGGCATTAAATATACTGATCCCAAGGATATTACCAATATCCTGGCAGATCGATTCAGTGCCAACTTCATCCCCCTCTCACCCCCTAAAGGGCCCATCTCAATACCAGACGTTTGCCAAATTCCAGTAATAATGGCCACACAGGTAAAAACCACACTCTCCAAAGCTAAGAATACAGCATCCATGGGACCAGATGACATCCCGGGCTGTGTACTACATGAAATACAAAATGAACTGGCACTTCACCTAAGTGTCATGTTTAATCATAGCCTCACCTCAGGCTTCGTGCCCACTGAGTGGTACACAGCTACAATTATCCCACTCCACAAGGGGGGAATCCACCTTGGATCCTGGGAACCACCCCCCCATCAGTCTGACGAGCCTGATCTGCAAGGCCATGGAACGTATTATCATGGAACTTATAAACGAAGACATTGGCAACCTTCAAACACTGGACTCCACCCAGTTTGGGATCGTGAAGGGCTGATCTTGTCTCCTGAACCTAACTGACTTCTTCGAATCAGTCTCCAGAGTTGTTGACAAGGGTAAGACGGTCCACACAGCCTATCTGGACCTCTCAAGGCCTTCAGCACCATCCCTCACTCTGGAATCATAGATAAACTTACTAAACTGGGCATTAATCCCTACGGTACTGGATGGGTTGCCAACTGGCTTACTGACAGAATCCACACTGTAAAAGTAGCTGACTCCAAATCCAGCTCCAGACAAGTGACAAGTGGAGGTACCTCAGGGTTCAGTCCTGGAACCACTCTTGTTTGGCATCTACTTCTCTGAAGTACAGGCCAACACTAAGGGACTCTGGCTAACAAAGTTTGCAGATGACTGCAAACTGGAAGCTATTATTGAATCCCCAAATGATGTGGATATTCTACAAAAGGGCCTTACAGAAACAGATGCTTGGTGCCACACCCATGGGCTCAAGCTCAATTCCAAGAAATGTATAGTTAGCCCCGTTGGAAAAAAACATGTACCCATGAATTACCACATGGGTGGCAGTCCACTAAACACCAAAAGTGTGATAAGAGACTTAGGGACACAGGTGGACAGTGGTCTCACTTTCGATAACCACATCGCCACAACAGTCAGGAAATCCTTCTATGTGGCACACCTCATCACTAAGGGCTTTTCATCCAGAAAAAAGGAGGTCATTGTCCCACTGTACTCATCCCTCATTAGACCCCATTATAGAATACAATGTTCTGTTTGGTATGTACCTCTCGAGACACCTGCAACAATTGGAAAGGCCACAGAAATACCTCACTAAAAGAATCACAGGCCTAAAGCAGATGCCTTATGCTGACCATCTAAAAAAACTCCAGCTATACTTTGTCACATATAATCTACTCAGAGGTGATCTCTGCTTAACATACAAGGCCATGGCAAACCCAGAGCTGTTGGAAATGGTACACTTAAAGAAATCCCAATCCCTCCAGGGATCTAAACCTTGTTATCACAATGAACAAAACATGCTGGGGGGATAGGTTCCTGATGCAGAGACTCCCCAGACTCTGGAATAGACTGCCCATACATGTCAAGCAGAGCGCCTCTTTGGCCCTCTTCAAAAGGAACCTTGATGACTGGATGGGAGATAGAAAATTCACCCCGGGGATCATGTCAGTCGCCCTGCTAGACAGGGGTCCAGGGAAGTAAATATTGTGGGAAGAAATAGCCAGGGAATTGTTATGGCTGGGCTTCTATAGCCCTAGGACTGATAGCCTAGTACCAACCTATGAACCTATAAACCTATGAACCTACAGCCTTTGTAAAGCAATGTCAAAATGACAAAACTATCAACACAGCAAAAAAAAAAAAATCAAAACAACCTTAAGGTGTTACTGCTCAGTCAATGCTAGCAACCTAAACAAAAGAATCCACACCCTACAACCTCTCACTCTAGAGAATGTAGACATTTGTGCTGTTACTGAGACTTGGTTAAAGCCTCAGAAAGTACTTTGGCAGTTGAAGGCTACAGTGTTTTCCACAAATTTAGACCAACATAAGCACAGACAGGGGCTAAATGTGGATGTGTCTCAATCTATGTTAGCAGCAAACATAACTCTAGGTTAGTTAAACAGGATGATGCCCTGGAGTTCATCCATGTCCAAGTCTCCATAGACAAGGTTCCCTACCATGTATTGGCCAGCTACAGGTCACCCTCTATGACCCATGAAGCTCACAGCTCTTACCTAGACCTACTAGAGGGGCTCACCATCCAACCAAATTCCCTATTCATGGAAGACTTTAACTACCCCTCTATAGACTGGGAAATGTATACTGCCTCTAACTCACAGGCACAGCATTTTCTGGACTTCATCGACACAAACACCCTGGACCAGATAGTGCATTCTACAACCAGAGGATAAAACCTGTTGGACCTAGTACTCACCAACACGGGACAGCACTGCATGTGTCATGTCCTCATTAGTGAAGTTGGACCACAAAACTGTCTTCGTCAAAATAAAATTTTACCTGGAAAACCTAACTAAACCTGGAAAGTTTGGAAGAGTATTAAACCAAACTACATCCTAATAAGTGATGTTTTGTCATAATTCATGGGTATCCCAAACCCCAAGAACACAGCTACCTATGCAGAATTAACAGAAATCCTGTACAAACATGTAAATGGCTACACTGAGGCTGACATACCTACCCAGTAAGCCCAGATGTAACACTAAAAACAAACCACACTGATGGAATCCTTACCTTAACAGGCTATACAACAAAAGACAAAAAAAGACAAAAAGACATAGGCAAAATCAGAAAGAGCAACTGTCATAGTGACAACAGCTTTCTTATTTAACTAAACAAGAAACTAAGAGGTCTAATAAAGTCCATCAAGGCCACTTATGAAGTCAGGATAGCCTTCCAGGCTAAGTATAATCACACAAGACCTTCTTCAACTATGTCAGGAATCTTAAAGGTAATACTCAGCAGTGTGCAATATTGTGGTAAATGTATTTATTTATTTCCAGTCTGATTGCCGGGGAAGTCCACTGGGCCCATAGAGCCCATTTTCAGTTGAGGCCTGGGGAGAAAATATCCGTAGTACAGGTTACAGAAGAGATAACAGTCAAGTAAAATAAACGTTACAAGCACACATACACATACATATCAAATTCAATACAAGGCATGAGCAGTTTTGCCCATAGCAAAACTATCCTATGGATTATAAATTACAGATTCATTTTAACGAAATTATTCACACAGTCCAGTCAAAGGCTATTTACAATATATACATGATGCAAGAGATCATATGGGATTTAGCTATGGAAAGATATAGCAAGCTATAAGGAGTTTGCTATATAAATGGCCCAATCTTCACTGATCAGGGTGACAAAGTAAATCTACTGGCTTATAAAATTAGCTCTAACTTCACCCATCACTACCCCCTGTGAAATCCCTTCTAGCATACCCCCTCGACTATCACCAGGGAGCAGGTCCTGGAAGTACTCATTAAGGCCAAAAACACAGCTTCAATGGGACCGGACAATATCCCCAGTCACCTCCTAAATAGCCTAAAACATGACCTAGCTGGATCACTTCAGGCAGTCTTCAACTACAGCCTCAGAATAGGTTATGTGCCAAGTAAATGGAGGGCCACAATGGTCATCCTTCTTCATAAGGGCAGACCATCAACTGACCTTGGGAAGTACAGACCTATCAGTCTGACAAGTCTAACATGCAAAGCCATGGAATGAGTTATCCTGGAAATTATCAACAAGGACACTGGCAACATACAGACACTGGACTCATCACAGTTTGGCTTTGTTTAGGATAGGTCTTGTCTACTTAACCTGGTAGAGTTTGCTGAGAGGGTTACCATAGATATGGATGAGGGGAAAACAGTGCATTGATCTGGCCAGTGTATGCAATACAATACAATATTCCACTCAAGTATTGTTGATAAAATCTTAGAACTAGGCATAAATCCCTACATAAATCACTGGATTGCAAACTCGATCACAGATAGGACCCAAGAAGTCAGGATTGGTTTGATCACCTCCACCAAGAGACTGGTCACTAGCAGAGTTCCCCAGGGCTCTGTGTTTGGAGTAGTCCTGTTTGGCATCTACTTCTCCAAAGTGAAGGCTAATGTCAAAGGCTTCTGGATTACCAAATTCGCAGATGACTAAATTGGAAGAGATCATAAATTCCCGCTATGAAATCCAACATTGTACAAGAGAGTCTAACACAAACAAATGACTGGTGTGAAAGCCACAGATTAAATCTCAATGCAAAGAAATGTATTATAGTGCCCTTTTGGAAAGCATCCACCCAAGCTAATTATTTAATTTATAAAACACCCCTAAAAGTTGACCTCATTGTTAGGGTTATGGGAGCATATGTAGACAGTAATCTGACATTTGACTAACACATAGCCAAGATAGTAAGAAAATCACTCTATGTTGCCTAACTCATAAGCAAGGGTATGGCATCCACATCCTAGGAAATAATATTACCACTCTACTCAGCTGTTAACAGACTCATCACTGAGTACATGTTCCTAGCCAGGCACTTGCAACAGCTGGAATGCCCTCAAAAGTTCCTCACTAGGAGAATTAGGGTATGAATACCTTGTCCTACACAGGTTGCCTTAAAGTCCTATCACTGTACTCTGTCTCCTTCAGGTTACTGAGAGGTGATCTATGCCTAGTATATATAAGACATCCTTGGATCCACCTCTGATGGAGCTCTTGCACATCTGGAAGACAAACAACACCAGAAACACTAGATCCAAGTTCCTGAATTTTGTCATCACCATAAATAGTACCTGCTGGAGGAACTGATATGTGTCTCAAAGGATCCCTGCTCTATAGAATAAGCTCCCCATCTACACGAAGCAGAGTTCACCCCTGACCCTGTTCAAAAGAAACCTTGATCATTGCATGTGAAATTGAAAATTCACTGCCGGCCTGGCCTCCATGTCTTTGATGGACAGAGGTTGACAGAAAGTAAATTAATCCCCAACTAACATACTCCCCCACCACAGACATAACCCTTAGCTACCTCTTTACTAACATACCCCACCATATAAGTGACCAAGGATATCTGGAGCAAAACTGGGTCAGATTGAATGGCTAGGCTTGTAAAGACCCTGGTGGTCATTAACCTAGTATGAACCTAGAACCTATGAACCTGTAAGTGTGAGTTTCAAGGGAAGAGCCTACAATCGCTCATGCTAAGTTTGTTTTCAATGTGACAGTTTCAGTTTTCTTTAGCAAATGGCTTAGTGGTTTTGCTGTAAAATTTGAAATAAAAGTTGAGATGATTATAAAGGTAAAGAAGAAAACAGTATGCACATTGTTATGTTTGAACAGTGATTTATGGTTCATAGGTTCATAGGTAGATAATAGGCTATCTGCCCTAGGGCATTTATAAGCCTAGCCAGAGTGTATTTAGTTTCCGCCTCCCTATTAGATTAGCCTACTGTGCCTCTGTAAAGTACGTCACATAAGGTACCCTTTAAGATTATAGGTTCATAGGTAGATACTAGGCTATCTGCCCTAGGGCATTTATAAGCCTAGCCAGAGTGTATTTGAAATAGACAGCTCCTGCAAGGCTCGAACCCAAGACCCTGCACACCATAGACAAAGTGATTTACCACTGAGCCATGCCAGATGGTAACTGGGGATGGATAGCCAAGTGGTTGGGAGGGAGGTTCATTACTTTTTATAGGGCCACATTTGACCATGAACTAGCTCTGAAATAATTTGCTTTTCAACCATGTGTAGTTTTACATTCCTTTCCTTAACATAGTCCCCTCAACTACTCTTTGAATTAAAATGTTTTTCTTCCAATAAGTAAATGCTTTAAATCATTGATACTTTTAACAGAGAATAATACAGACATAAGGTTGGATTCATACCGCTCAACTGTCCCTGATTTTCAGGGATGTCCACTAATTTTAACTCAAATTTTAGCTCTGTCCTTCTTAATCCCTCCTAAAATTGATGACTTTCAGAGAAAAGGTGGTGAGTTATACTTATAGGTTCATAGGTAGGTACTAGGCTATTGGCCCAAGGGCCTAAGTAAGCCTAGCCAACAAGGTTCCCTGGCTTACGCCACCCAAAAAAGTTATTTTCCTGTGCCCCCGTTGAGCAGTCACATAAGTGATCCCCGGGGTGTATTTCTTATTTCCCATCCACTCATCAAGATTTTTCTGGAAGAGTGCTAATGAGGAACTTTGCTTGACATAGATGGGTAGCTTGTTCCAGAGTATGGGAAGTCTCTGGGACAGGAATCTATCCCTCCAGCATGACCTGTTTATTGTGGTGACAAGGTTTAGGTCCCTAGAGTGTGTAACTCGGAGGGATTGGGATTTCTTTAGGTACAGCATGCCCAACAGCTCTAGGTTTGACATAGCTTTATATGTTAGGTAGAGATCACCTCAGAGTAGGCGATATGCTAAAGAGTAAAGCTGAAGTTTTTTGAGACAGTCAGTGTAGGGTATATGTTTGAGGCCAGTAATCCTCTTTGTGAGGTACTTCTGTGGCCTTTCCAGCTGCTGCAAATGTCTTGTGAGGTATATTCCAAAAGGGGCATTGTACTCTATAATGGGTATAATGAGTGTCGAGTAGAGGGGAACAATGACCTCTTTTTTCCTGGATGAGAACCCTTTTGTGATGAGGTGTGTCACAGAGAAGTATTTCCTGACTACTGTGGTGATGTGATTATCAAAGGAGAGACTACTGTCCACCTGGGTCCCAAGGTCTCTTATCACACATTTGGTGTTAAGTAGACTGCCGCCTATGTAGTAGTTCATGGGTACAGAGTTTTTACAAAAGGGGATGACAATGCACTTTTTGGCATTGAGCTTGAGGCCATGGCTCTGACACCAGGCATGTGTCTCAGTAAGGCCCTTCTGTAGGATGTCCACATCATTTGGGGACTTGACTACGGCTCCTAGTTAACGGTCATCTGTGAACTTCATTAGCCAAAGGCCTTCTGTGTTAGCCTGTACTTCAGAGAAATAGATACCAAACAGGAGAGGTCCCAGGACTGAACCCTGTGGTACTCCACTTGTCACTGGTTTGAAGTCAGATTTGGAGTCTGCAACATTTACAGTGTGGGTTCTGTCAGTGAGCCAGATGGCAACCCATCTTGTGAAGTAAGGATTTATACCTAGTTTAGTGAGTTTATCTATAATTCCAGAATGGGGGATGGTGTTGAAAGCCTTGGCGAGGTCAAGATAGGCTGTGTGAACCACCTTACCCTTGTCTACAGCTTTGGTGACTGCCTCAAAGAAGTCAATCAGGTTCAGGAGGCATGATCTGCCTTTCACAAATCTGAACTGGGTGGGGTCTAGAGTTTGGAGGTTACCAATGTCTTTGTTTATGAGTTCCATGATGATATGTTCCATGGCCTTACAGACCAAGCTCATCAGGCTAATTAGGGTGATAGTTCCCGGGATCAGTGGTGACTCCCTCTTTGTGGAGTGGGATAACTGTTGCTGTGCGCCATTCAGTGGGCACAAAGCCTGATGTGAGGCTATGATTGAACATGATGCTTAAGTGGGGAGCCAGTTCGTTCTGAAGTTCGTGTAAAACGCAGCCTGGGAAGTTGTCCGGTCCCATGGATGCTGTGTTTTTGGCTTTAGAGAGTGCAGCTTTTACCTGCGTAATTGTGATTACAGAGACTCTGTATTCTTCCTGTACAGATGTGGACCCTTTAGGGGGTGAGAGGGGGGTAAAGTTAGCACTGAACCTATCTGCCAGGATGTTGGCAATATCAGTTGGTTCTGTAATTTTCGTGCCGTTGTGCTGTAACTCAAAGCAGATCTGGGTGTTGCCATTGAGATTCCTGACATAGCTATAGAATGCTTTGTGGTTGTCCTTAGAATCATTGGCGATTTTGTTTTCGTAGCTAGCTTTGGAGGATCTTATAAGGGATCTTAGCTTCTTACTGAGGCTGACCAGGGAGCTCCTCCACTCATGGGATTTTACTCTCTTTTGCAACAGTTTCTTCCTTCTGTTGTACAGTTTGTTTATGGCAGGGGACCACCAGATTGGCTTCCTTTTTTGGAGGATAGCTGGTTCTGTTCGGGATAGCACGATCCATGCACTCGTGTAAGTGCTTATAGAGTGCATTTGTGTAGGATTCAGCAGTCGTAACTGTATTGTCCATCTGTATGGGTGTCATGAAGTTCGCCACTTCTGTCTTAAGAAGCATGAAGTTGGCTTTGGAAAAACTTTTTACCGTGGTTTCCTTAATGAGGGGTGGGGGTGGGATGTGGATATCTAGGGTGATTAGTTTATGGTCAGATCTGACCAACGAGGAGTTGACTTCAGGTGTGGAACACCGGTCACTCTTGTTGGTAATGACTAGGTCTTGGATATTGTTGCCCCTGGTGGGGTTGTGGCTAAGTTGATCCAGGGCATTGGAATTTATGAATTCCAGAAAGTGTTGAGCGAAGGAGTTGGTACATGAGTAGTTTTCCCAGTTAATGGCGGGGTAGTTGAAATTAGGGTGTTTGGTTGAACCCTAATATTTTCCAGTATATCAAGAAAAGAGGAGTGGGAATCCTGGGGCATGGTGGGGATCTGTAGCAAGCTACAATTTGGATTGCAGTTTTTATTTAATAAATAATGACAATGATTAGAATTACAGACTTCTTTTACTTCATAAAATGTATATGCATTTACAGTCTCTTTTTCTGACAATGTATTAAGTTTCCCTGTTTGTCCCTGACTACCTGACTATTGTTGGAGCTGTCCCTGATTCTAGGGAGATTTGTCCCTGATTGGTTGCGAGCTATGGATTAAACCGCATTTATTCACGTCATATTGTCTGGTACGTTTCCCGATTACCCTGACCTTCATTTTCCCTATTTTTGTAAATTAATTTTCTTACTCATTGTAGTCGATACACGTGCTTTTTGCCCCCAACTCTTGTTTACATTACTAAAGCAATGGACTCTGGGACGTGTAGTACAGACTCTGTATGTCGCAACAAAGAGAAAAAAATACACATTCACCTGAATATATCTCAGATTGGCTTGTGATTTTTTTCTTTTAGTGTCAAACTGAGTAATGAGTATTAAGTCTCTGTTCCACTGCTGATGATGTGGGTAGTCACATCATTTACTGTAAAGCATACATTTTCGTATTTATTTTCCTTTGTATGATTAAAAATGCAAACTCTATGTCCAATGAAAAAAAACAAGTATATTGATTGACGAAAACACTAACCAATAAGCGTGGAAGACTGAAGTTGGCTGTCAGTAAATGTTTAGAGGAGGAGTATATATTTCTTAATGGCGACGGGTCTGGTAAGTGATAAAACTTTGTAGTTGACTCCAAATTGAGAACAGCGAAATAAATAAAGTACTTGTCATAGTTGCATGAAGTAGTGCTTTAAACATATGACAATGGAGTTGTTTAAAACTTTTCAGTACGAGTGTCATTGTGGGCTTGAGGGGAATTTATAAAATGACGTTTACTGTTTTCATTCTACGAGTCCTAGTTTGATTCATTTTTTAACGGGGTCCTTGTTCTTTAGGTCACAGTACGGCCTCTTCATTTATTTATTTTCTGATTTATTTGACACTGTCATTTGAATGTTGTACAGATAATTTAGTTTAACTTAATTAAAAAGTAATGGATTATAAATTAATTGCCACCATTAAAACAGGTTTAACAAGTAACCTTTTTAAAAGGTACTTGGGCTACCCAAGGGTGAAACTGGTCATCATCTGCATTACTTTTGTGGGATAGCTGTTGGATCATTTACGAGTTTCAGAAAATGAACGGATCAAGAGACGCTACAAGAGAAGAGGGCTTTAATGAATGACTGGAAAAGCAAGAAGCTGTTACATTTAACCTTTTGTTTGAGGAAGCTCTTGGCTGTTTATTGTTTACATAGAATAGCTAATGAATTGAAGTACATAATTATAAGAAAGCTTTGCTGTTTCAGATCTTGCATAAATATAAATGTCATGTATATATATCACAATATATTAATATATATTACATTATATAATGTAACATATGTTGTAATATATGTAAAGTACTGCTTGATTGTGTTTGTCTTGAACGTAACATTTGGGATTTTAATAATTCATTCTTCAGATCTTAAATACTTTGTTGTTGTTCTGCGTTACGCAGCTGAGAATGAATGGACTCCGAAGCGCCTGCGCAAAAGCGCTAGCATAAAGTTTATAAACAAGTTGCCCCCCCCTCGCTTTTTTTTGTCGTCACGATTGTCGTTTAAATGGCTAAGGAAATCAAGGCCTGTAGTATCAAACGGCTGGGGCGCAAAGTTTATTTCTGATAGTTGGGATGCGCGAAGTGTTAGGGCCGCATAATTTATTAAAAATCATTTGGCTTCCTGTTTTCAGAAAATAGTACAGAAAGCTGCTAAGAAACGAAGGTGTATTGTTAGTAATTGTGAGGCATAACGGATATGTTTTGATGTTGAACTTGACTGCAATGAAGTTGTATATAGTGTGTGTTTGAGGAGTTTGAAAGAAGCCAGTGTTATCGTTTTTTTGTTTCTTATTTCGGGAAGAAGCTAGTTTAGAAGTAAATATCTTGTCTACGTACAATATAGTACTCTTAAGGGGGGTAGAATTATTACAATAAAAAGGAAATGGAAGGCATCAGAAAAGTAGGCGATTAACAGGGAGAAAAAAATCGTGGAGAAATATTGTGTAGCACGATAAGGTAATACTGAACGTAAATGGATTTTGGAGGTATTTAAAAGACGGAGGTTGGTGTAATGGGTAAGGTGTTTACCTTAGACACAAGGTATAGAGTTTGATTCTTACATGGGTAATTGGCTAGGCTTAAGTGGCTCACAAGGGCTGTTAGCCGAGTACTAATCTATGAACCTATCTATCTACGAGGGACTCTCGAAATACAATTATCCTCATGGTGTCTTTTTGTCATGGACATCCTTAGATTGCAGAGCAGCATAATGCATGATAGATGTAAACCATCACTAGATTTTTAGAAACGGATCATTGTGGTCTTTTATGCTTACCGAAAAGCGGTGTAGTCCTTAATAGGTGGCAACGTTTGCTTATTAAACATTTATTCACCGATGTAGATCACTGTTTGCATGTGACCAATTTCAGCCTCAGACCAGGAACGCAAACTTAGTAAGAATATTAAGAAAGTGCACATATCAGCGAAGTATGCACAATTGTAATATTTATTATTTACAATAAAGACAAAGCTCATTTAGAAAGTGATCGAATAGTTGAATGGAATGAATTAAACGTAGAGTTTTGTGAGGAAGTTTGAGGGAGAAGTTCTGTCAAGCTAAAGATTATGCGAGTGAGAATTGTAGATTGCTGGAGTAGTGCGCTGTATGAGTGGCAGTTACAGTATTAGCATGAGTAAGAGGGTGATATAGGTTAGGTGTTGGGGTTTGAGAGGCTGCGACGCATTTGGCTAATGGGGAGTGGAGGGCCTTTATTTCAGTTCTAAATGTGTTTTAATATGAGATGCGAGAAGTTTGGACTTGGTAGACCGTGATCTGTGTGATGAAGTTTATTTTTTTGGGGGGGTGGTGATTGTAGTTTGAGACTGTAAGATGACGTTTGTCTAATTTAGCTGGGGGTGGGGGAGGTTTTGGTAGGAGTTTGAATAGTTGGGATTCTATAGGAGACAGACAATATTTATCTTTACTTTCAAAGTATATTTATATTCTGCATAGTGCTTTGGGTAATGTCAGTTTATGTATCGATTTACTTTGAGAATATGTCTGACAAACGAGTCTTTTCCTTGGGAGCCAGTGTTATAACATTAGTCTAGTTGCTGTAGTTGTGGGAGCACAGGGAGAATCAAGGTCAGCTAGTCTTATTCATTCTTTCCCAGAAATGTGGAACACATTGTTAATCTCCTGTTCTGGGCGGCCACGGTGGTGCAGTGGTTAGCATGGTCACCTCACAGCAAGAGGTTCTCCGGTTCCATCCTCAGCTGGGGTGCCTTCTGTGCAGAGTCTGCATGTCCTCCCTGTGGTCGCGTGGGTTTCCTCTGGGTGCTCCGGTTTCCTCCCACATCCCAAAGACATGCTGCAGGTGGATGGGACACTGAATTGGCCCTAGGTGTGAGTGCGTTTGTGTGTGTGCCTTCTATGGAAGGCTGGGTGCCGGGCTGGCAACTCTACACTGTAAAACTCTACTGCCAATCATGAGCAGACAGGTGATCCGTTGTGGCGACCCGTAACCGGGACAAAGCCGAAAGAAGAAGAAGATCGTTAATATCCTGTTCTGCATCACAAGCATTTACCTTGCAGAAGTTAAAGGTTCATAGGTGTGTACTAGGCTAATGGCCCTGGATCCTTTACAAGTCTAGCCCAAAACAATGCCCATGCATTGTGCCACCCGATGTTAGTTCACAGTGTTCCATTCCAATAGGGCAACTGGAGTGAACTTTGTTACCCATCCACTCAAAATTTCTCTTGAAGAGGGCCAGCGAGGTGCTCTGCTTTATGGGCAGTCTTTGGTAGATAAACCTGTCCCGCCAGCATGTTCTGTTAATTGTGGTAATGAGGTTGTGATCTCTGGAGTGTGTGGTGTGGGGGGATTGGGATTTCTTTAGGTGTAGCATTTCAAGTAGGGCTGGGTCAGACATGGCTGTATAAGTCAAGCGGAGATCACCTCTAAGTAGACGGTAAGAGACTGAGAACAGCTGAAGTTTCTTGAGTCTGTCCGTGTAGAACATGTTTAAGGCCTAGGATCCTTTTTGTGAGATACCTTTATGGCCTCTCCAGCAGTTGTAGGTGTCTGGTCAGGTACATACCAAATGGCGTGTTATATTTGTTGAATGGTCTGAGGGATAAGTAGAGAGAGATGATGACCTCTTTCTTTCTGGATGTGAAACCTTTGGTTATAAGATGTGCCATGTAGAAGGACTTTCTGACCACAGTGGCAATGTGGTGGTCGAAGGTGAGATGGCTGTCGACCTGGGTGCCCAGATCTCATATGACTCCTTCAGTGGGCTCATCAACGTGGTAATTCGTGGGAACTGATTTTTTCCCAAAGGGAATGATAACACATTTTTGGCATTAAGCTTCAGGCCATAGTTCCGACACGAGTCATTGGTCTCAAGAGAGGCCCTTTTGTAGGATGTGTATCACTTGAAGAGTTGATAATGACTCCTAGCTTGCAGTCATTGGTGAACTTGGTCAGCCAAAGTCCTTCTATACAAACAAAAAGCTGCAAAACAGATAAACCAGAATGGCTTCAGTGGTGAAGAAACGATCCACTAGGCGTATAATATGTAACAAAGCAATTTATTAACAACACATAGAGAAAATAAATAAATAATGAATAATATTAATCCAAATGAGTCAAATCCAAGTGCTTTTGTCTCCTGTGTAGGAGACGTTTTCAAGAACAGAGCATGCTCAACAACTGAAAAACTTTTATACCATCATTAATTAAGTTTCAAAACAAAAGCACCAATCCTTTTCTGTTTTCACTAATTGAATCCTTTGGCATAGGGTGTGATAGGTAAAGGTATAATGCAATGAAATGTGCAATAAAATATGCAGTTTTACCATGAGTTCATAGAAGCTAGCCATATAGTTTGTGCTGTTCGCCGCCACCCTTATGTGATGAAAAACTTTGCTATTATTGTTTTAAAAACTAAGCCTCAAGTTTGCGCCTTTCTCTGTCAAGCAGTATATCTGCAATCTCCCATCCATTGGTCTTTTATTCCTTGAACAAGACCAGAGAGGTGCTCTGCCTCACCTCAGAGCCATTCCATCTTACATGTACCGGGAGTCTGGCTCACAGCATAGGTGTCCTCCAGCTCTCTCTGTCCCGTTCTGTTTACAATATTCTAGTCTCTGGGTTTTTGTGGTGTGGCCTTTCTAGATTTTATAATCATCATTTCTCATATTTGAATCTGGCTTATGGCTGGGGGCTGTTCTGAGGTACAGGTCGTCAGGAAGACATATTATGAGAGCTGGGTTTCGCTGGCAGTCGGGCATTTTTGGCATTTCGCAGCATAGCACATTTTCCTTTGGTGGGCCTTTTTGGAGGCACTTTGCTTTCCTTTCTGCTCAGTCAGGTGTCTCAGATTGACAGGGGCGGGGGGAATCACAATCAATCATAGTGATGAGTAAGACCTCCTTGATCTAGATGTGAATCCCTTCATGATCAGTGGTGGCCTTCATGATGGTTCCTAACTACTTTAGCTTTTCCTAAAACTACTAGCAAAATCTAAACGAACTGTCAAGGGCTCCTATCAACCTGTCCCAGATTCTGATGACTTTTTCTGTGCCTGTGGATTGCCACCATATATGGTAGCTAGGGGTAGCCTTGTTTTTTAGGGTATATAGGCATTTTTTTTTGGCGCTTTACCTTGGGGGTTTGGCTGCCAGTATCCTATGAGGCCCTTCTGGCCCTTCTATCTCTGTCATGGGCCAGTGTATTTTCATCTGCAAACTAGTTTTCATCTCATCTGCAAACTTTGTATAACCTCCCCCTCCTGTACCCTCTTGTAGTTCAAAAAGTAGAGATGTAGGACACCAGGGGACTGGACTGGACTGGACCCTGGACCACACTTTGTGAGCTTTCTGGCTCAAGCATTCCAGCAACCAACTGTGGGTTCTGTCACTTAGCCAGTTAGCAACCCATCTTGTATGTGATATTTTTGGGGTTTACATCTGTTTTGATGATTTTCGATGATACCGGTATTGTGTTGAAGGCGCCTGCCAGATGAGGTAGGCTGCTGTATGGACTGCCCCATCTCATCAATTGGTGACTGTCTCGAAAAAAAGTCAACCAAACCAAGTTTAGGAGGCAGATCTGCCACAAAGCCAAACTGAGTTGGATCCAAAGTCTGCAAGTTCCCTATGTCTTTATTTATGAGTTCCATTATGATCCTCTCCATGGCTTTGCAGATAAGGCTTGTCAAGCTAATGGGGCGGTAATTTCCAAACCAACACAAATAGTAAAAAAAAAAAAAAGTGTGTGTATACCATTTGTGCATTACAATCAGTTGTCATGAAATTAGAAAGTAAAAATATATATTGAAAAGTATATAACTAATATACTTGTTAGGTTTTACAAGTGCATATACATGCGCACATGCTTGTATAACCTATTCACGATTTGTGAATATATAAATGAATAATGTCTGTATGAGTAAAAGTTAAAATATGTGTGTGTGTGTGTATGTATGTGTATATATATATATATATATATATATATATATATATATAAACTTGTATACACAATAACATTCATTTTAGAGGGTCAGAATGCACATAAATAATAAAAGTTCATTGCCGACATTAAGCAAATGTGTTGGTATCAAAACATTTTTTTTTTTCAGGTTTAATAAATAAATGATAAATAGGTTTATAATGGATATATAAGCATATTATGTTAACTTAAAAATCCACCTATGTTAAAATGCAATGTATAACAAATTCACCTATCTAGGCTCTTTAACTTCAAAAAACAAGTAATTGAAATAGAATCATTCAGGCCTGGCCATTGAGTAGCATTCATTCTTAATTGCCATAAAGCTTCATTCATTTCCAAATGGCCATGGTCCACCCCTTGGTTTCACTTCCATAGCTTCTGTGATAGTAAATTTAAACCCATGATCCGGCCATTCGTTACAATGCCTTGCCAAGGTGTTTATATCCTGTTTTAATTTAATGTCCCTCAAGTGCTCGTAAATATGTGTCTAACTTTTTCTTTCCGTTTTTCCAATATAAAAACAGATGCATTTGCAGCAGAAAGCACAATAAACGACTCTTTCAGTGTTACAACATTTTTTCTTCTTGGTAACTCTTAATGCCATTGATGTTAAATGTCATGCTTTCCATTATATATTGGCAATACTTACAAGATCCACATTTTCTCATGCCCCCAATACTATAAACTTGGGTGTTGTTTTCAAGTATGTTTTTGAGGGACTGACCTTTCAAGTATGTTTTTGAGGGACTGACCTTTTCTGTACACTGCAACATTTCATTACATGAGGTTAAAATAATCCAGTTTTTCTCTAAAATTCTTAGTATGTCATGACTCTCAAGAGTATATGTGGTAATAAAAGCACAGCGATAGTTGGTTTCAGATAATGTTGGATTTTCAAGACTCGTATTATTCTGTGAATTATCATCAAAGACCCTTTGTCCATCTACTTCACTCAGTGTTATGTTATGTTGTATGCCATCAACCATTAGAATAGCTTGAAAAAAGCCTCTCTCTTGGTGACAACCTCTTAACATTACATTATTTACTAAATCTCTTGGATATTCTCTTTTTATAAACATTTCTTTTAGTAAGTCACATTCATTCAGAAAAGTGTCAAAGCAACATATCATATCGCTCTTACAAATTGGCCCTTCACTACCGCTCTTTTTTGTTTGTAAGGGTGTGCAATATCAAAGTGTAAAAAACTGTTAGAATAAGATTCCTATATTTCTGATACAAATGTACCTAACTGTCTGTCATTAGTTTAATATCCAAGTATGAAATTTCATCTTCGCCAATGTTATGGGTAAATTTAAGAAAGGGTGTTGAATTATTGATTTAATTTACAAATTCATCAATAAGGTCCCTTGGACCAACCCAAAAGATGAAAATATCATGCAAAAATCTGACATACATTCTACAATATTTAAAAAAAATGTAATTCAAAAACAGCTCTCTTTTTCCCATTGTAGCATCACCATATTGGCGTAAAGGCCACCACAAGGGGAACCCATAGCAATACCAACCATTTGTATGAAAAATTCTTTGTTAAAAAATATACAATTATTTTTTAAAACAAGATCAAACAGTTGTTTGAACACATTAATCCTGGGTTGGGGTATCCCTTTTTCAAGTAGTCATATACCCATTCTACCCCTGTATCATGAGGTATTGAAGTATAGAGGTCCTTTACATCAGTGGTTACAAAGAAGCCACTCCCTTTGAATTCCAGACTATTGATTCTCTTCAAAAAATCCCATGAGTCCCTACATATATTAGTCTCTTCAGCCACATACTTTTTTTAGGTTAATGTCTATATATCTAGCTGTAGGATAAGTAAAAGAACCTCGTCCATTGACAATAGGACGCATTAGTGGGTCAGACACATTTTTATGCATTTTAGGCAATCCAGAAATGCGTGGGGTAACAGGGTGGTGAACAGGTTAAAAATTAAACTCATCGATTGACAAAGAACCTTCAATAAATAAATCATTCAGTTCATTCCTAATCTTGTTGTATGTTTGATTTAATTCATTTAAGGAAAATTTTCTGTAAGCATCACCCATTAGAATTTTTATCATCCTCTCATTGTAATCTCCTATGTCCATAATTACAATACCACCACCATTATCTGGTTTTATAATTCTCATGTCCTTATCGTATCCTAATTTATTCAAACTGTCAAATTCAGCCTTATTCAAATTAGAAAAATGAAAATTTTTATCTAAATTCCTGACATCAACTTCACATATCTTGTCAGACATTGCTATAGAAGGGTGTAACGTTGGATTATATGTACTTGAGATGTGTAATGGGTTACTAACATGGTCTACAGCTCTAAATAACACATTTAGATTCAGCTTTCTTACAAAGTGGCGAAAATCCACTAATGTACGTGCAATATCAAAGTTCTTCATAGGCACAAAAGTTAAACCTTTAGACAATAAGTCACAATCATTCACATTTACCTCCAATGAAGAGAAATTATATACATTAAAATCCCTTTTCATGTTTTTTAAAATCGAACAATTTTAATACATTATTAACCTGTGCATTCTGTTCCATCCTCGACGTCCCCCCCTCCCCTCTCTGAAAAAATGTTTGACCCCCTCGACCTCTGTTCACTGTGAACGAAGTCTGCCCTTGCTTGTTCTGATTGTACCTGTCCTTCAGTCTCTCCGACCTCCTCAGTGGGGGAAAGTTCTCTTCGTCCAAAAAAGACTTGGTTATTCTCATCACCCATATTGGCCTGTGTATCAGTCCTCCAGACCTGTGACCGGGGTGGCTGGGGGTAAGCAGTATTATTGCTATATTGTGCTCTGTCCCTTTCAGTCTACTTTAATTTCCTGTTCTTAATAGAAATAATTTCTTGTTCAATAGTTCTAAACATTCTGTTGTAATCAAAAATATTATTAGGATGAGACACATTCTGTACAATCCTTCTATCCAGTTCTGTGGCTCCTTTTATCAGGTCAGTTAAAAGGAGTTCATTATGCCTAATAACAAGCTCCATATATTCATTGCCATGCTCGTCAAACAAGCAAAGCAGTTCTTTGTGAAAATCAGAACCAGCCATTAAACCTGTGGGAAAATGCCACATGCGTAAACCCTTGGTTACTAGTTTGTGTTTCAAACACTCTCTGAAGTAAGCATTATCAAGTTGGGTTTTTTTTTTCATTTTTAGTAAAATGTGATCTAATCTCTGTAGGTTCCATTCATAAGTAACAGTACTTACAGGTTCATTGTATGACAAAGTCGTTTCTTCTCTCAACCAGTCGTTCATGTTAGTAGGGGAGTTGAAATTAGAATCATTACCACCACGAGTGTTTCCTCTAGTGAAACGGCTGTTGTTTTGAAAACACTGATCTACATTCGTCGCCTGCAATGCATTAGAACCTCCAACCTCATTTACTTGAACTTCAGAGCCATGCACATTAGAATTGGCAATTCTATCGCCTCCTGGTGCTATTCCAGTATTACTGGCATCCAAAAAAGAAGAAAACAAAGTACTTTCAACGCCACGTTCGCTGGTAACAGTAGTAACTTCCTGGTTGTATCCCCCATTCGGAGCTGACATAATACGGGCATGCTCAATCGCATCAAGCCTCTGTGTGATCCATTCTAGTTCCTTCTTTGTTGGCCTGGACTTCTGAGAAGTAGATGTTAAACAGGAGAGGGTCCAGGACCGAGCCCTGTGGGACTCCACTCGTGACTGGTTGAAGTCTGAATTGGAATCTGCAACTTTCACTCTGTGGGTCCTGTCTGTGAGCCAATTTGCAACCCACTTAGTGATGTAAGGATTGATGCCTAGTTTGGTGAGTTTACCAATGATACCCGAGTGGGGAATGGTATCAAAGGCCTTGGCCAGGTCGAGGTAGGCTGTATGCACTGCCTTACCTTCATCCACAGCCTTGGTGACTGCCTCGAAGAAGTCAACCAGGTTCAGCAGGCAGGATCTCCCCTTGACAAAGCCAAACTGTGTGGGGTCAAGAGTTTGCAGGTCCATGATGATGCGCTCCATAGCTTTGCATACCAGACACGTCAGGCTAAAATCAGTTCTGAGGATGGTATGCCTGAACGTCACCATTATGCCCTACACTAATTAAGGAGTATGTAGGCAACATTCTGTGTACCTTAAAGCAATGGTAGACTTTGGTAAAATGGCCGGGTGGTGGGCTTCACGGCATGGAATTCCCTTTCGTAATGAATACTGCAGCAGTGGAGGCAAGGACATCTACTGTTATGGTAAGATTTTATACAACTGTACTTTAACATTTAGAATTGAAATTAGCTAACCAATTTCAGAAAAAAAGCTTAAAACCTGCCTAAATGAAATCGGCAGATGTAAATATTACACAGCCAGTGGATTGCTGAACCAGTCTAATGGATGCCACCTAATTGAATTAACTATAATCTCGTATGTACAGATAAGTATATTATTGTGTTGTTGTTTGTCTTTTGGGTTTTTCCCGGTAAGGGGTCGCCACAGCGGAACTCCGGTCTGCTAATGAGTGGCAGTAGATTTTTTACGAAACGCCGAGTTGCCAGCTCGATGCCCAACCTTCAACGAAGGCACGCCCATTTATGCACGCATGTCTTTCGAACGCTACTCAACCGTGGGGAGGACATGCAGACTCCACACAGAAGGCACTCCCAAGCCAAGCCGAGAATCGAACGGGAGAACCTCTTGCTGTGAGGTAACAATGCTACTGCCGTACCACTGCAAATTGGTGTATTTGTGTATAACCATTTTGCTCTTATGGAGCTGTTTAATAACATGAGCTCTATTGTCAAGTGTCAGTCTACAGAATGCATGGCTTTCATAACCACTATTTCTGTCTGCTTTCTTCTACTGCAGAAAACATTTACAGTGAAACTTAAAACTCAATCAATAAAGTGTTCTGTAGCTTTTGTTTGACTTGTGTGTGCAGCAGTCAAACTTTGTATCCAGTTAGGGCATGTTAACTTGTTTGTCCACTTTCTTAAAACAACTATGTACTGGTTATGGCTAAAAAGGTTTCCCGAACTAACCCATGTTTGGTATGCAAACCTAAAATAAAACTAATACACATTGTGTTCTGACTGAAGAGTGCTCTCAAACAATCTGTTAATATATCGACAAGTATAATTCTTGGCACTTTAACTTTTTCACAGTTCTGCATTGTCTTACTTTTTGCCGGACTGAATTATTTTATATATTTGCCGGACTGAATTATTTTATATATTTGCTGGCATTGTTTTTTTGTTTCTGATTGTATTACCTCAGCAAGAGCCTGCCTGGGCATCCTGCAGAGTCCTACAGCAGCAGAGAGAAAAAAGGGAGACTTTGAGTGGATTAAGTACCTCTGTTTTGCTTTTTATTGCTTATTTTTGCTAGCCGCATTATTCCGACCATTTTTTTATTAAGTTTGCCTCTTATTTGAACTGTTTTTTGAATTCTTATACTGTTTGTACTTTAATTGATCGTTCAACTGTTTAACTGTTAAGAGCTACACACACAAGTGCGATAGCCATTTTTCTGCTTTAAAAGTGTTTGTATTCCTGTATCTGCTTTAAATTTTGGAAAAAACAAAACAAAAAAAAAAATCCTCCTTCTACATTCGTTTCCCACCTTCCTAGAACCAGTAGAGTCTAGTTTTCAGATTTTGCTGAATTCTGGGCTGTTTGTAAGTTTCTGTGTTGCCCAGACCTTTCTAAGATAGAGAGAAGCTTCTCTGCTCATCAGTAAGAGTGGTGAGCTTTGAGCAACCTATCTGTCGCTGGAGGAGTGGTTTCAGCTCAGAATCTGTAGTTTTATTGGTCATTTTGGGCTATTTCTATCCCTTTCATCTTTCTGTTTAAAAACCCGTGTTTGCGCTGTTTTGCGCATTGCACAGCGGCATTTAACTACAGTTAAACTATTCCTCGTGCCAGAAAGTCTGCTCTTCAGATTTTCTCTTAGAACTAGCCAGTTTTCTAGTTTTAGCACCCAAAACTGTTTCTTTGTGCTCGGCACCCTCCAAATCTCGTTGCAAGCACTAAATAATCTACAAATTACTGCAGCACTCCTTTCCTCACTTATCAAGAGGAAAAGCAGTTCTTAGTACTTAAATTAATAAGCACTAACCAGGCATGTCTATTGGTCAGCTCCCGGTGTTTTCTCCTGTCCACCAATTTGGGCATCCTTGGTCAATATAGCAATTGTTTCATGTACACTGACAACCCTCTCCTTCTACCATCCAACACTACAACCTGTTAGAGATGCACTTGTGTAGCCAAACTGGAAGCCAAGCTCTCACTAGATTAGACAGTTAAGAGGAGAAGGTAAACACCACACCGCAGTCTACACACAGTCCATCAAACCCACACATAGTAACACAGAACACGCACCTACATTTGGAGGCTCTCATTAAAAATCTGCCCAAACAGAGACCTCCAAAGCTAAAACGCAAGCCAACACTACCCGAATGACACATAGCCTCAAAAATCAGTGTGCCCCTCAAGGGTTGGGAGGGTGGCCTAATGGTCAAGGTGTTTGCTTATAAACACAAGGTGCAGGGTTTGAGTCTCACAAGGGATAATTGGCTAGGCTTAAAATGGCTCGCAAGGGCAGTTAACCTAGTACTAATCTATGAACCTCAGCCCATAAGGCAAAACAATGTACCCAACACACTAGTCATTGGTGACTTTGTAGTTAGGAACACTGACATCCCTCTCACCAGGCTAAACAAGGAGAAGGTTACTGTCAGCTGCCATGATCCGCCATATAATGCATGCACTTGGGTCACTCCACAGTAAGTAAAAATATGACTCTGTCATTGTCCATGTTGGAGTGAATAACCTGAGGCATACCTCCCTGGACTACATGAAAAGAGACATGGAGGAGCTCTGACCATGTGGCCCAGGCAAGCATGACACTAGCCCTGGGTAGCATCCTGCCATCACCCAGAATGATACCACAGTACAAGGACAAAATGATTGGCTTCACCAGTTGGCTAAGCTTCTGGTGTCTGCCTGGGATGACATGATCGGCAGGCCACAATGCTTTGCCAGAGATGGCCTGCACCTGTCGCCTCTGGGATTCCGGATACTGGCTAAGGCTCTTGCCGCCCCTATAGGGCCTTTTTTAGGCAAGGCTCAAACATCAAATGCACCACCATAGTAAATGCAAACAAGCAAAATCTAAGGGTAATGCTACTGAATGCTAGAAGTCTAAATCTCGAAATGCACTCACTCGAGGCACTCCTTAAGATGGAGAACATTGACATCTGTGCAGTGATAGAGACCTGGTTTAAGGCTCCAGAGAGCACCCCTGCATTACCTGGCTACAATTCTTACCACACCTTTCGGCCACCTAACCTGCACCGAAACACTAAAGGAGGAAGAGTGTCCATATTCATAAAGGATATCCACACCTCCAGGCTAGTTGCTCAACATAATGCATCCGAAATTATCCAAGTACGATTAACACTGGGCAAGACTGCAATTCAGGTTGTAGCTTGTTACAGATCCCCCGCCATGCCCCAGGATGCTCACTACCATGTTTCTCAATATACTGGATAATAAGGTACAGCCCAATACCCTAATATTGGGAGATTTCAACTGCCCCACCATCTACTGGGAAAACTATTCCTGTACTAACACATCTGCCCAATGTTTTCTGGACTTCATCAATTCCAATGCCCTGGATCAGCTTGTCCATACCCCTACCAGGGGCAGCAACATCCTGGAACTGGTCATTACCAATATGGGTAACAGATGCTCCACGCCAGAGGTCAACTCCTTGCTGGTCAGGTCCGACCACAAGCTAATCACCCTAGACATCCATATCTTGCCCCCCCCCCCCATTAAGGAAACCACCGCAAAAAAAACCTTCTGCAAAGCCAACTTCGTGCTTCTTAAGTCAGAAGTGGCCAACTTCATGTCACCCACACAGATGGAAAATAGAGACACAACTGCTGAATCATATACAAAAGCACACTGTAGAAGCACATACACGAGTGCATGGACCGTATCATCCCCACCAGAACCAAGACGCTGTCCTCCAAATAAAGGAAGCCAATCTGGTGGTCCCCTGCCATAAACAAACTCTACAACAGAAGGAAGAAACGGTTTCCAAAAGGAGTAAAATCCCATGATTGCAGGAACTCCCTGGTCAGCCTCAGCAGGAAGCTGAGATCCCTCATAAAATCCTCCAAAGCTAGTTACGAAAATAAAATTGCCATGGATTCTAAAGACAACCGCAAAGCTTTCTATAGCTATGTCAAGAATCTCAATGGCAATACTCGGATCTGCTTGGAACTACAGCACAATGGCACTACATTTACCGAACAAACTGATATTGCCAACATCCTTGCAGACAGGTTCAATGCAAACCTTTACCCCCCCTCAACCCCCAAAGGGCCCATCTCCATACCGGAATATGCAAAGCCCCTGTAGTTACAGACACACAGGTAAAGACCGCACTCTCCAAAGCCAAGAACACGGCATCCATGGGACCGGACAACATCCCAGACTGCGTTCTATACGAACTGCAGAACGAACTGGCATCCCACCTAAGTACCATGTTCAAACATAGCCTCAATTCAGGCTTTGTGACTATGGAGTGGTGCACAGCGACGGTTATCCAACTCCACAAAGGGGGTGCCACTTCTGACCCCGGGAACTACTGCACCATTAGCCTGACGAGCCTGATCTGTAAGGTCATGGAACGCATCATCCTGGAGCTTATAAGCAAAGACGTAAGTAATCTCCAAACTCTGGACCCCACTCAGTTTGGGCTTGTAAAAGGTAGATCATGCCTCCTAAACCTGATTGACTTCTTTGAAGCAGTCACCAGAGCCGTAGACGAGGGTAAGGTGGTGCACACATCCTATCCTGACCTTGCCAAGGCTTTTTCGACACCATTCCCCACTCTTGTATTAATAAATAAACTCACTGGACTAGGCATAAATCCATATGTCACAAGATGGGTGGCCAGCTGGCTCACTGACAGAACCCACACAGTGAAAGTTGCCGACTCCAAATTTGACTTCAGACCAGTGAAAGCGGAGTACAATAGGGTTCGGTCCTGGGTTCTCTCCTGTTCGGTATCTACTTCTCTGAAGTCCAGGCTAATACAGCTGGTCTCTGGCTAATGAAATTTGCAGATGATTATAAACTAGGAGCCATAATAGATTTGCCTAAGGATGTCGACATTCTACATAGAGGCCTCACTGAGACTGATGCTTGGTGTCAAAGTCATGGCCTAAAATTGTCATACTCTTTGGAAAAAACACCATATCCATGAACTGCCACATAGGCGATAGCCTAATAAACACCGAAAGTGTGATGACACCCTTGGGACACCGGTGGACGGTAGTCTCTCTTTTGATAATCACGTCACCACAGTAGTCAGGAAATCCTGTGTGGCACACCTCATCACAAAAGGGTTCTCCTCCAGAAAAAGTGAAGTCATCAATCCCTCATCAGACCCATTATAGAGTACACTGCCCCATTTGGCATGTACCTCACAAGACATCTGCAACAACTAGAAAGGCCGCAGAAATACCTTACTAGGAGGATTACCAGCCTCAAACAGATGCCATACGCAGACAGTCTCAAAAACTCCAGCTCTTGTTTCATCTTATATCACCTACTCTGAGGCGACCTCTGCCTAACATACAAAGCCATGTCTAACCCAGATCTGATGGACATGCTACACTTAAAGAAATCCCAATCTCTCCGAGCCACATGCTCCAGGGACCTAAACCTGGTCACCACAATAAACAATATGCTGGAGGGATAGATTCCTGTCCCAGAGACTTCCCTTGCTGTGGAACAGGCTACCCATTCATGTCAGGCAGAGCTCCTCATTGGCCCTCTTTGAAAGAAATCTTGACAATTGGATGGGAAACAGGAAATTCACCCCATGGGTCATTGCTGTGGCACTGCTCAGCAGGGGCACAGGAAAAATCTTTCCGGGTGGTGAAAGCTCAGGAACCTCGTTTGTCTAGGCTTATATAGGCCCTAGGGCCTATAGCCATATACATACCTATGAACCTATAATAAATACATTCCTTGGAGTATTGCATAGTGTCAGTAGTGAAAAGTATATTCATTTTCAAATTGCTTATTTTGTAGTACAGAAATGTATTGCACTGTTTCATATTTTTCCTTTAAAATAAAGCTGCTATTAAGTTTTGAAGTCTCATTAATCTTTAAAAAGACCTCAGTTATTTCATTAATTTGAAGAAAGCATGGTTCGTCTGTGTCCCACAAGGTTTGTCTCAGTGCAAGAAGGTTTAGCAAAAAAACTGGAAGCTGTGGATCCAGAAGTCCTCCCCCGCTCGTGGAATAACAAAGAAGTCTGAAAGGGGCACAGCATGTTGCATTTCTACATGTCTGTGAAAGGAAGGTTTGAAGGCATTTAATACAGTCGACCTTTAAGAAAAGGGGGAAAATAAAATGGCAGTAAGGAAGATATTATTTTTGGCTTGTTAAAAAGAAATCTGTCATTTTATGTACTCTGATCTGTATGGCATAATAGACCGTTTAGATGCTTGTGGAGGTAAAGGTGAATTTAGTAAGCTGCATGATTCACTAACAAGAAACAAATAAGGTCAGGCAAATGTAAAACCCAGGCTTTGAGTGAAACAAACCTAAACTTATCAGAAGCTGTGGCTGTGTGCACAGTGAATGAAATTACATGTACACAGCTAAAGCAGTTGACTAAATAAGTCTGCAAAGTAAAGTACAAGAAAAAATGGTAGTGCAAATGTACAACAGTAATGGTGATGAGAGAGAGAACACTGTTCTGCCTAGGAGGTAGTGTGCACTTGAAATTAAGTGTTTAGTATTGGTAGGTGTGCCTGCTAAGTAGGAAAGGAAGTGCCACGTGGGATTTAATCAGTTCTGTAGCAATTTTATTAGGAATCAGTACTTTGCATAGGTGTGTAAAATAAAGTATTTCCAATAGTTCGTTTGGTATTGAAGTAAAACAAGAAAACTCAGTGTTTGTGGATGCAGTTAAAATTGAAGGACTTCAGTCTATGAAATTAGAAAATACAAAGGCAGACAGCAAAATAAGCAGTAATACTTTTTGTAAGAGGAGCTTGAGATTGGTAAGCAAAGTTTTGAAATTTTAAACTACACACTGGTGCAGAATGTAGTACATTTGAGAGAGCACTTTTAAAGCATTAGGACTGAAAGGCACTGTAACTGAAATGGTGGAGTTGTTCAGGGTTGCTATATAAAGCTGATGGGTCTTGAGCTATTGAGTTGTGTGTGTAAAAATAGGATATTTTGTGTTTTTGGCTTGGGAGAAGTTGGGCGTGCTGCAGCCTTTTGACAATGTACAGAGTGGCATTGCAAAGGAACATATGTAAAGCTGTCTTGTATATGGTACAGAACTAGTAAGTCCTCTTCAGTGACTAGTCTGATTTTATTCACAGGCAGTAGCTTGCCAGATGAATATTTTGATCAAATAAATCTAGGTGATCTGCCTGTAACACATACTGTAGCAAAAGTCCAGGGAACCCATGCAAATTTAACGCTTGTGTGTCCTTAATTCGTCTGGCATAGTCTGCGCATGTCCACTGTTGTGAAGACTGTATATTTACTGTGACCACTTATGGATTATTAAATGCAGACTTCTGCCCACCACTTATTCTGCAAATTAGCTATCCAACCCACGTTTCCTTTTTCATTCTAACCTAAGCTGAATTGCTCTCTAAGGACCTTCATTTCCCAATAAGTGTGACAGAAAGCCTTCTCCAAACTAGCCTCAGCCATCTGGAATTCTATTATCATTCTGCTAAAGAGTATTAGAAATTCTTGAATCTCCAGCTATTTGTGAAGGCCCTTTGTACCCACTGTATGTCCATCACTTTACATGCTAACAGTTTTTGGCTCAGTAGCCTACTGTAGTTTGCGTTTTCTTTTCCAGCTTTACACTCTTATCATCTGCAAGCCTGCTCTTCAGGTGTTTCTCTTGCTGGTCTTAAAACTTGATTGCCCTGCAGTGTTCATACATATGTGTAAATATGACTAGCTGTTGAAATTTTTATTTGTTCTCCGATTTACAGCACTTCAGTACTGGTCTGTGTCATTCTGCTGTACCATTGCTATTGTTTGTGCAGCCAAGACTGTACCTGTACTTCAAGAAGTTTCTAAACCGTCCTTTTCCTACCCTAGAATCCTGGCTGGATCAATCCAGACTCCTCTTAAACCCTAAGAAAACCAAATTGATGCTGTTTTACTCCCAAATACCTGACCAGCAGCAAAAAAAAAAATATATTTTCACAATAACTTCATCATAAATTGAAGTAGTTTCACCCTTTTTTTAATTTCTCCAAATCCTTTGGGTTTCTAATACCATGACCATGAATGGACCCCATTCCTAAGTAAAAGAAAAATTAGAGTTCATGAAATTAGTATTGTTGCAATCTTTGTCAGTCAAAAGTGCTCTGTGCAGCACTCGCAGTGTGCCCAGTAATGACTCCTCCTGCAATTCATATGGGGTTACATATATTGTTAACTTATCTAAATACAGCTGTAGCTTCTTTTTATAAGACCCGTTGCTCCTACTACTATTGGAACTGTCTGGGTATCTTTCTTCCACATTGCTCTAGTTTCTGCCTGCAGATCCTGATACTTTATGACTTTGTGTCTCTCTCTACGCATTTTTTATCTTCTTTTCATGGAACACTTTGTCCGGTTTTCTAGCATCTGTCTTTTGAACTGCTGGTATTGGGTGATCCCATGTGATGTAAACTTCATTTTCTATGATTCTTTGTGGCTCATGTTTCCAGTGTTTTTTCAGCCACTTCATTACCATAACGTTTGCACAATGCCCAGTGCAACAGTCTTGCCACATTATTATGCCTTTCAGTATACAGTCCTTCTGCCATTAGTATGTCACGACCAACAACAACATGTGTGACAGTTTCCAATTCGGTCTTACAATACCTACATTTGTCTGTTTCTTCAACATGTTCAATGGACATTGTAAAACTCGCATCTATGTAGGCCACTGTTAACCTGTGGTTAATGGTTTCACATAGTAAGCTATTAGGTGTGACGATAGATGGTAAAGTCTGTCTGTTCTATTCAATAGGTAACAGAGATTTATAAAAAATTAGGATCCCTATACAGGACAAGACCCACAGATTAAACCAAAGTGAAAATAACCATAATCTGGCTTCTTAATAAAATGCTGGCAGTCAAAATGTAGAGTGCTGAAAAGCTGAAGGAAAAAAAAAAAGACTGAAAACACAGATGAAGAGCGAATCTCGAAAATCGCTCTTCTCCTTTAAAACTTTTTTTTGGGGGGGGGGGGTTACAACTCCAAGATCACTATACCTTGAAGAGGGGATATTCTGAGAAGTGGCATCTCAGACTTAGTGTGCAAGTCCATTCTTAGTCTCCTTGTTTCTGGACTCATTGTAGCGGGTCACAACATTTCAAATGGTTACCCCATAGTCTACTTACTGCCAACACTTCTGTATGCCACACAAGTCTTGCCTATCAAACTTGAGCAGTGCTACAACAGAGAAGCAAAATTTGCCACCAGCCATCACAGAAGAACGCAGCACCATTTCACACTAAAATGGCTAAATTGGTTAGGATTCCCAAACGGTTTATACTGAAAACCTTGAAACTGCATTGGTCGACCAGCATGTGGTGGACTTGCAGTTTTCAACTTGGCAGAATGTCGAACCCAAATATATCGACTGCACTACAGTGAACGGGTAGTGTAATTCAAGCATTTCGGTTCGACATAGTGCAGGAAGATCATGTTACAGTGAGGAATGGGGAATTAGCTTAGTACGATCTCGGAGATGGTATAATTTAGTGTGCCAGGGGCATAGCCCCCTTGTAAAATAGTGGAATTAACGTATCATTGATTGTAGAGTTTAATGGTACGTTAATGTGCATAGCAGGAGTTGAGTGATGTCACCTCCTGCTATGTTGAATACATCGAACCACAGTTGTCTATGTATTCATTTTCACTTTGGTTTCCTTTCTGGCATTCCGGATTCAGCATTTCGGGTCGACATTCTAAATGGTTGACAGAAGCAGGTTCAAAATGCCAATAGTAAACCACCTCAAACACACACTGTTACTGATAACATAAAACTACTCCGTAATCTGAAGTAAAATAGACCTCTAAACACCATTATTCAGCCCTATTCTCCTAATGGAACCTTGCGCTCTATAGACAAATCATTACTTATCACAACTAAATGTAAAAACACTGCAGGTGATCTGTTGTATTCTGTATATCAAAAACTGAAACTCGTCTCAATTCCTTTGAGACTACTTAGCTCCTTAAAATCTTTAAAGTTCAAACAGTACTTCAGGGACTCATGACTTTGTATCTGCCTATCCCTAGTGTAATATCGGCACACCATAATAAAATAGCAAATATTTTTGTGTACATACACGCGCGTACACACATGTATATATATGTATGTGTATAATCTCATAGATTACACTTCATAGGACTCTGTTCCAGTTTACTGTACCTTTTCCCTTCTACATCACTACCACCTACCCTACTTTCACACGCATTTGCAGTACCACCCTTTTTACTTCTCGTACCATCTGTAATTCACTTAAATCCTCACTTTGTGCATGTGTTGTGCCTTTATTTTTTTGTCCTATGAGTAATACTGTGCCTCATATCTGTCAAATTATAGAGACTTTCTCTACTTCTCTTTGACTGTACAAACTACATAACTCCGATAACCCTAAATTATATAAACACGTCCTTGTTTGCTACTTGTTACTACTACCCTCTCAAGTGTATTGATATATTTTGTACTTTCAATGTATAGATTATGTATACTATTCAAAATTGTGTAGTTGTATCTTGTTGTTTTACTGTGTATAATTACGTTGCTTTTTGCCCAGGACCTCTGAATATAGGTTTTTATCCAGTTGGACTTTACTGGACAACAAATGCCAATAAATCTGTTTTGTGGCCTTTTTGGAGTAGTTCAGTTTTTCTGGTTAGTGTGTGTGTGAGTGATATATATATGCACTCATGCTTGTGTGTAAGTATATAAAATAAAATATGGATCACATTCACATTTCCAAAAGTACAGTTCTCCGAACCATATTTTGCTGAGACCATAACTCCAAATTTACACTTCTCCAAAACGGAAAATAATTAAACCACATTAATTTTCTCTTAATTTTTGCAGGGGGGACAGGCCCTCCTGCACTCCCCTACACCCCCTGCTAATTATATGTACTAACTCCGAGATTGCACTACAGTGCAACAGTATATTTGTTCATACATACTACAATGCGATCACAAAGTGCCATTACTGTACTTTCGGCAATGTGAACGGGAACTTGTGTGTGTGTGTATATATGGTATGTATGTATATATATATATATATATATATATATATATATATATATATAAAATGCGTGTGTGCTTGGCATGACAAGGTTTGTAGATGATTAATATTAATCATTTGAGCTATAACTGTTGATTTTAATGTAGTACACACACAACTGCTTTTGTACTGTTACAAGTTCTTGGTTTGTGTTTTGTGTTTTGTGTTTGTGTGCCTTGCAGCTTGTGTCCTGGCTGAAAATGTTGTTTGGACCAAGTCACTTAGCCAGTTTAACCGATAAGAAAACTTTATCCTGCTTTTTATGTGATGTGATTTAGTGAGAGACCATTGCCAGTTATTTACAGTAGAGGAAGTAGCCTTAACTATGCAAATGCTACATTCATTCTTGAGTTAGACGAAAATAAAGGATTTTAGTGGGTAAAGCTAGAAGAACAAAACTCCAGCTTGTGAGCATTTAATGAACCATTAGGAAGATGGAGATTCCTGAGGCTTGAGCTCTCTTATGTCATATGCACCAGAAATGTTTCAGAGAGCAGTTAACTAAATTACTGAAGGCTTGGAAAGTTTTGTGAATATCTGCTAATCTACTAGTGTGACAACAGAACAGGAAAAGAGACTGCTACAGCTTATGAACAAACTTGAGACAGTACAAGTAAGAGCAAGTATAAAAGAAGAGTGACTGAGTGAACTGTACGAGTTGTCATATTTTATTATCAAGAGGGAATTAAGCCAGACTTGAGAGAAAATTGAAGAAAGAGCACAAATACCAAAGTCGAAAGACAAGTTGACATTGCTAAGATTATGGGAATGATTAGTCAGAATGAAAGTCTAATCTTTTCCATCCAGAAAGAAGTACGTTTGGTATAAATGCCAAAATATAAAGTTGTCAAGGCTGCTTGAGGTGAACATGAGCAAACATTTTAGTATAGGGAGAAACAAAAGATCTCTGTTGTCTGAGAATGTTTGCACAGCTAAATGGTGTGGAACTGTATGTAGTATGGAATTTTTAAGTCATTAGAAGGTAGAAATAGTGTGGTGAAGTGTGATGAGCAGGGAGAGTGATAACGTGTAATGGGAAAATAGCTTGGTATACATCACATGCAAATGACTGTATAATGACACACACAAATGTGAGCCATTGCATATTCAAAGTCAGATATGGTGGCATGATTCAGAGTTTCATAAAATTGGTGTGATGGGCTGTGGAGATGAGCTTATCTGAACACCCATCCTTTCTTGGTGAAAAAATGTATCGCTGGTGCTCAGATGCTAGGAGTAGAATCTGCTTTAGTTGGTCAGCATGGTATTGGTAGTTTTGAAAGCCAATGTATCCATGATGGCGTGCACCACCTTCTGTTTTTCGGAAGTCTGTCTGGGGCTAGTTTTCTAGACACAGATCTTGCAAATCCTGCATCAGTTCCTTGACATGATGCTGCAGCATATTTGACTTCCATGGACGGCAGAAGTGTGAACCACCATTCTGTGACAGTCTGTTTTCTTGAGGTCTGGAGGGCCACTGATGTACCCAAGTGACTGGGCCTTGCTTGCTGCAGATGATGGCTGGACTATCCACACTGACAAGGGCTTCCAATTCCCAGCAAAGAATGTTTTATAGATGGTATACTTGTTGCCCTCATCCTCGCAGTTTCCTTGTTTTTCATGTCTAGCAAACGTGTGATCTGTATTCATGTTTTCATGCAGTGTGATTTTCTACAGGGTCATCTAATTGGTAGATGCACATATTGCCACCTACACTGGCCATGGTAGTCCAGTCCCATGAATGTAGGTATTAGACCAGTCCTAATGGTGTCCACTGTTAAGTGCTGCAGGTGATAATGGGTATACCTTGAAGTTGTGGCTGGTGACTCACATTCTGAAGCCCCCAGACCGTGGCAGGGAGGGCGTAGCTGCCGTGATGTATGCAATGTTAGCATTGTCTAACGTGTTTGGACTTCTGAAAGGCTGTTGCTGCTGCCTAGATAAGTCTGTTGGCACACAGTAGTATGGTCCAGAGTTCTGCACTATGTGACTTGGCACACAGTGCAGGACCCTGGACCATACTACTGTGTGCCAAGTCGCATAGTGCAGAACCCTGGACCATACTACTATGTGACTTGGTACACAGTAGTATGGTCCAGGATTCTGCACTATGTGACTTGTTACATGCTAGGTGAAGAGTTGTCAGAGGAACTGGCAGCAGCAGCCCTCGCACAAGGGGATGGTGGGCACAACATATCATGGTCCCAGCAAAGATCCATTGTTTGTTCCATAGCTGTAGGCCATAACAGGACAAAGGCAGAGTAAAACTGATGCATGCATTAACAACCCAAGCTGCACATTTTAGAGTGTATTTGAATGGCCAGGCAGTACGCCAGACATTACCATATCACATCAGCTAGAAGGGTAGACAGGACATGGTCATTATTTGCATACGAGATATAATGACGGGACAGTAAAGCTAGCATAGGTAGCGCATCACGGATGGTTTTTTTTTTGTAGTAACCACTCACTAGGATTGGGGAGATGGGGGTTGTGTTTTTGAGGATCACTTTCATTTGTGATTTGGGTAGAGCATTCCTTGAGTAAAATGCCAGCTGTTATACCTTGTTGGCCATGCAGTGGCAGCTTGTCCTCAGCATGGCAAACCACATTGGGTATTTGTATATGAATGCTGATTTGGCCTCTTGATGTGATGGTTAGGCAGAATGATGACCTCCAAGACTCTCTGAATGAGCATAGTTAGGTCCTACTTGATTGAGGCAAGTAAGCCAGGGAGTGGAATGGAGTTGAGCTGTGGGACTTTGACTGGATTGCCTTGTGCGATGCAGCTGGAAGAGCAGCCATAGAGAGTGCAGCTGTCTCCAGAACAGTGTGCACAGTCTGCAGTTTGCAGCCATCTCCTAGCCTGACAGTGCTGCTGCTGTGGGGATGTGGACACCATGGATGTATCAATGAATGACCACTTAAACTCCCTTACTAGGCATGTCTAATCCAGGTGTGTACATGCTGTGCTATATTTTTTTCTGCTTTATAGAATGTCCCACAGTCCCTGCAGTGGTTACAGGTCTTTGTGCAGACCACATGGCATATAGGTTCATAGGTAGGTACTAGGCTATCGGCCCAAGGGCCTACGCAAGCCTAGCCAACAAGGTTCATTGGCTTACGCCGCCCAAGAAAGTTATTTTCCTGTGCCACTGACGAGCAGAGACACGGAAGTGATCCCTGGGGTATGTTTCCTATTTCCCATCCACTCATCAAGATTTTTCTTGAGTGCTAATGAAGAACTTTGCTTGACATAGATGGGTAGCCTGTTCCAGAGTATAGGAAGTCTCATTTCAGCATACCTGACATGATCTGATTAGTGAGTTTCTGTGTCTTGATCAAACACCTGCACATCTGCTGATTTTATGGTAAGGGTAATGTCCAGGCCAGGGAATGTTCCACAGTCATGGTGGAAAGTACTACCTACGTGCCTGTTCCCACTGGTATGTGTGCAGACCTCAAAGGTAGTGCAACACTCCCTCTGCTGAATGTGTATCTCGGATGGGCTGACGTGGATGGGACAACCTTCACTAAACACAAATGATGCTGGAAGGTTTGTCCTCGACCTCCACAGTTCTTTTTGTTGTGGATGATGCAAGTATGCCCAGAATGTTAATGTTGGCAATACCATTGTGTTGTCAGACTGCCATGTGCAAGGTGCCATCCTTGTCAATCTCCAGAGATCCACTAACACCAGCCATGTGTCCACCACTTGGCTGACTCCTGCCCCAGTGGAATCTGTAAATCTATACAGGTAATGTAACATAACCAGTTCGTTGTAATGCTAGTACATATGTTTGTGACTCCCATCACCATGAGGTTCACAGACTGCTTCATGCCAGTGCTGTACATAGCCTATGGCTACATATGTACCTTGAAACGAGTTTGTGTCCATTGCAGTCCTGATATCCCTGGCTGATGTAAGTGCAGATGTACATGTGTGAATAAACGTGGATGGGTACTAGCCATTGTCCTGCAGGACTTGCACTCCCAACTATCAGTCAGGCAGTTTGTCACTGGTCCACTGCAAGATGTGAGAATTCATTCACTCCCCTACTGACAGATACCAGGAATTTCTCCATCTGTGGGATGCTTCTATGTTGGTGATCCAACCCTGTCACCAGTGTTCAACCTCTGCCTTGTTCTTGTCCTGCTTTAACGTGTCAGCGATCCTGTGACACACCTGTCGAATTAGTCTTTTTATGGCCGCCTATTTTATTGATGTCCTACACAAGCCCCTGCCACACCTGGTCCCAGAAGGCCTTTTCTGCTTTACCGTTCTCCAGGATATGCCTGCAATGAGTGGATAGGGCCTGTAGAAGGACTTCTGTCTCTTCTGTGTTAAACTTGTACCAGCTGTTACATGTACACCTGTTCATTACACATGTAGACAGGAGCAGGTATGCATGTAAATCAATGCCAGCCAACACTTTTCTGCAAAAATAATTATGATTCTGTGCCATAGGGCAGCAGCTGAAGGTATGTAAGCTGTGTATACTGTCCTTTGTGCTTGTGCCAGTAACATGGTCTGTGCCCAGTGTACCAGAGGCCCACTGTCCCCTGTAGTCTATTGTGCTGTATATGTGCATATGGCAAAATATGTAGACACCTACATGGCAGGATTGAGCCAAACCCTGGTTATGTGTCCTGTACTCTCTGTGGATGTAGCCCCCACAGGACTACAACACACCCCATCAGGACTGCAGCATTTACTGCATGTTCCCTGTTGGTCCTCTCTCATGGTTTATGCAGTGTTATCCCATACATTGCACTACAGTGTCGCACTAGCTGTTGCTGCCATTCCCCCTTGAGTGTTGACTGCAGTCTTGTTTTCCATTATCAGTTGTCCAGTCTACTGTTGCTTTCTCTGTACAGCTCATTGTAATGCAGTTTCCTGCAGTATGCTTTCCATACATTTTTCTATGCTAAAATGTGCCTCCTATTATGGCTAAGCTATTGAGTTGATTTTGTGTGATTTGTCTCTGAATTGCACCAATAAGTGTGCTTGGCATTCCTTTTTTCCCCACTACAGAGACTATTTCAACTCCTGCATTGACAGGGAGGGCTCATATGGCATGCACAGCCGAGTATGCTGGCCTCAGTAATTAGTTTGCATCATGCTAATAATCGTGAAAGTAATGCTACCTGGCTTCCCTGCATTACTGTATACAAGCTTTGAGGTCACAAAGGGTTTTCACACCTGTGGAGCCTGTCCATGCTAATGTTACCCTTCATCGCGTTACTGACCATATCTATCATGCTACTGTGCTCCCTATTGATGTGGATCACATTGTACTTACAAGATACAGCCATTTGCTAGCACATTAGCACAGCAACTCAGGCAACAGAAAGTAGAAAGGGCTGTCACCAAGCTTAGGGAGCCTGTAACAAGGAAGGTAACGAGATCCTGTAGAGGTATTAGAGATATTTTGGAAATTCTATGAAAGTCTGTATAAAGCAGAGAAATATGGAAATGTTTATAGAAGAATTAAATATGCCAAGGTTAGAGGTAGCTGAAGCTGATGGTTAGGACAGGAGGAGATGAAATAAAAATTGTGATGTATAACCAAGCTACAGGAATGTCCCCAGAAATAAATAGTATCCTTGTGGAAGTTTGGAAGCTAGAAGGGGAAAAATGGATAAAGATACAGAAGGTTTTGTTTAACAGTATTTTAAGATGAGGAGAAGTACCAACATTCTGGAAGAATGCAGTGGTAGCTGTAATACCTAAAGAGGGTAAAGATCCCTCGGACCCAGCTTCATACAGACCCATTTCACTACTAACCATGATTATAAATTGTTCATGTCTATAATGGATGAAAGAATGACAAAAGTAATGCCAAAACTGATAGATATGGATCAGAGTGGTTTTGTGGAGGAGTTGCAAACATTTGACAACATTTAATAATCTGGAGGGAAGCAGAATGTAAGGAAATACCGTTGTTGTTGGTGGGTCTTGATGCAGAGAAAACATTTGACAGAGTAATCTGGAACTGTATGAGCAGGGCAGTGGAAGCATTTACATTTCCTGAAAACATTATAAGGTTGATTAGGAGGATATATGAGGGATCAGAGGTAAAAAAGTGGGTGGGGTCCTTTCTGATAATTTCTGTTTGAGTAGAGGAACCAGGCAGGGGTGTCCTCTTTCCCCTTTATTTGCATTATATTTAGAACCATTGGCAAAGAAAATAAGGGACTCAGAAATTCAAGTATATAATTGGTATGGTAGTGAAGAAAAGCTGATTCTGTTTGTTGATGATGATATACCTGACATAACCAGAAAGAGACATTCCAGTGTTGTGGAACATTTTGAGACTGTTTCAAATCTTTTGGGATACAAAATTAATAAAGGAAATAGCGGTAAATTATGTACCCACACACTAATTGGTTCATCAATATCCTTGTTTATGGGGACATGATAAAATGTTAGGAATATGGATTAAAAACGATTCTGGTGTGGCAGCTCAGGATATGTGGGAAGAGACTAAATAAAAGGTAATACAAAAACTAAGAAAATGGAAGCTTTGTTATATGGATAGTAAGATACAAGTAGTCAAAATGTTTAGTCCCTTTAGTCTTGTATACAGGTCAGGCTTATTTATCAACCAGGAGAAGTTGTGGATAGCAATTAATAAAGAGCTGAAGGACGTTATCTGCGAGGGGAAGACGGCAAGAGTCAAGTGAGATAAACTGATTCTTCCAGTAGAACAGGGCAGATTGGGATTACCCAGTTTGAAGGGGTATTTCATAGCCACACAGTTAAGGCTTCTATACATAGCACAAGCAGAAAACTATAATTCAAAGTGGAAAGGGATGATGTTGAAATGGGGGGGGGGGGGCTCAAGAAACAAGGAGAGACTGCGATTTTGGCAGCAGGCCTTTAAGGAGAATAACAATAAACATACAGAATATTATATCCATAAAGTAGCAGAAAGTATTCTGAGAACCAAGCCAACACAGGAATGGAGAAAGGAGATTCTGCCAATAGGGATCGAGACAATAGGCAAGAGTGGGCTGGAATTTATTTATTTGCCAATTTTCTCCAGTAGAGAGAGAGAGATGATAGAATGGGAATGTGCCAATAATTTATTTGGACTGCAGGTTAGAGAATGCCTTCCCTATCAAGGATTGATATTGGAGTATAGGCAAAGAGAAAGAAATAAGGGGGTCCTAAACGTAAGACCAGCATTGGTATAGTCTTTAGTAGAATCTAGAACAGAAGCTACCATTAAAAAGTAGTAATTGGTACAGCATATAAAATATTGCATGATAACTATAAGAAGCAATCAGAGGAGGTTAGAAAGGGTTGGGAAAAGTGATTGGATAAGTAATTCACAAAGAAAAAGTGGGAGGATGTATGTATGTCTCCCAAATATGCAACAAAATCTAGATGATTTAGGACTTTTTCTTGGAAATGTTTACATAGATGTTTTTATACCTCAAGTAGACTCCATAAAAATTTTCCTTGGTAGATGGCAAATGTCGGAGATGTGACAGGGAAGAAAGGTAATTGGGGAATAATATTTTCTGAGACTGCAGTTAGTTGGCAGACTTCCCTGCGGGATGCAGTGTCAGAGATGCTGAGTTGGCGTGACGAGGGAGATGATTTTTGTAAGCTGTGATACAGAATCGGAATTGCCTAGACATGGTAAGGCCTTGCTGTCCGTAATTGCGGTGGCTGCCGAAAAAGCAGTTACTAGAAAATGGAAATCAAAATCTGAACCAACTATATTAGAAGTAGCGATTTATAGTAACGAGAACGGCTGGAATTGAGCTCTTTGATAGGATCAAACTACATAGGAAAAATGGGAATTGTGGGAACGATCATTAAGGGGAAGGAATGAAAAAGACAGTAGGACTTAAATGAGCTATGTAACGTTTTATGAAAACGAATGGGTTTATAAGTAATGTATAATGTTTGCAACTGGGAGTCTGCTAGTAGTATGGTTTGTAATGTAAAATGCTTGCAGCTAGGATTGTGTTGGTGTGGTTTGTTTTCATTTATATAAATCCATGATTGCTTATGTCATAAGTGATGGTTTAATAAAGATGTTTCTTATTAAAAAAAGGAGGGCAGGAATTGAGTTATGTAACGTTGCTTAGGTTGTGTGATGTGTAGCAATAAATGTGAAGCATCACATTTGTTAACTTGTTAATACAGTTTGATTACTTTATGTAAATGTCCCAAGTGGTAATTCAATAAAGGTGTTAAAAGTACAGCCATGTACCCTGACTTCCACTTCACTTGTTACACCACATGAGAGCTGCTAAGACAAGATCCTGATGCTATGTCAAACTCTTGTGTATCGGGTCCCCTTCAGAAACCCGAACGTTCACTTACCCGATTTGTAAAACGCAGAGATGAAAAGGCCAACGACCACACAACACCAACTTCCCGGAACACCGACTTTCCACTCCAGTTACATAACTGCTTGGCCATCCTGTTGAACTTTGTCCCTTACCCCTGCAGTAGTGCGATTTCGAAGTTGGTATATTTAGTTGGGGGGGGGCAAAGCCCCCCACATGGTTTGGTTTTATTCAGTTTACATTTTTGTTTAGGATGGCCAAGCAGTCACTTTAGCTGGAGTGGTAAGTCAGTGTTTCGGGACGTTGGTGTGCTGGTGCTGTCGGCCTTTTTGTCTCTTTGAGTTACTGGCAAGTGAAATTTCGTTCTTGTAAATTAGACCTTATGCATCATGGAGTACCTGTAGGAATGTCTGCTGGGGGATTATGAGGGTCCCCTGTATTAAGTGGATACCTATTATGAGCTTTCCATGGTATTAAGTGACTTGAAAAGGCACCCCCCAAGAACTTTTCAACCACTGGGGAGCAGAGGTTGTGGGGAGACAGCCCTGAGTGTTATTGTAAACTATGTATTTTGTAGTGGTGTCGCATTGCAGTAGGGCAGGTACTATTAACTGTAATTACCTTCTGCTGTTAAAGATATGCTGTGCTAATTAGTGTATGTTCTGTATTTTATAGCACCTCAGGAGATTGAGGAAAACTGGATAGCCTGGTACCATTACTGTACTAAAACTCTGAACCGCTAACCAGTTTAATATATATCCATTGCTTAGATGTTTTTTTTTTTTTCCAGTTACTGTACTATACTACCGCCTGTACCTGAAGCGGTGTACCCATGTTATTTGCTTTATGTTCACAGTATTGCTTTGCTTCTCTACATTTTTGATTATCTTCTAATAAACAGTACCATGCGTCAGTGACTACATGTATTTTTTCCCTCATTTTTTACATTGCTTTAATTGTTTTGATTTCCCCCTTTATTTTCATCTTGTGCAGGATCGCCACTACACTTGGCACTGACCACAGTGTCACTTAGGTACTAGGCTATCTGGCCAAGGGCATTTATAAGCCTAGCCAGAGTGTGTTGGCTTTCGCCACCCCCTTAGATTAGTTCCCTGTGCCTCTGACCAGCAGAGCGATTAGTTCCCTGTGCCTCTGTCCAGCAGAGCCACTGCAGTGATCCCCAGGCTAAACCTTCTGTCTCCCATCCACCCGTCATGGTTTCTCTTGAAGAGTGCTAGTGAGGGGCTCTGCCTGATGTATATTGGAATCTTTTTCCAAAGCATGGGGAGTCTCTGGGTCAGGAATCTATCCCTCCAGCACGTCCTATTTATCGTTGTGGTAAGGTTTATATCCCTAGACCGTGTGGCTCTCGGGGGGGGGGGGGGTTTAGCTGGAGCATATCCATCAATTCTGGGTTGGACATGGCTTTGTATGTCAAGCAGAGATCACCTCTCAGTAAGCGTTATGCAACAAAGTACAGCTGGAGTTTCTTTAGTCTGGCTGCATAGGTCATCTGTTTGAGGCCAGTAATCTTCTTGGTGAGGTACTTTTGTGGTCTTTCCAGCTGTTGCAGGTGTCTTGTAAGATACATCCCAAATGGGGCGTTGCATTCTGTAATGGGTCTAGTAAGTGATGAGTAGAGAGGCACAATAACCTCCTTTGTTCTGGATGAGAACCCCTTTGAGATTAGGTGGGCCATATAGAAGGATTTTCTGACCACCTTGGCAGTATGATTATCAAAGGAGAGATTGCTATCTACTTGGGTCCCCAGAACCCTTATTACTTTTTCTGTATTTAGGGGACTACCACCTATGTGGTAGTTCACGGGAACTTTGTTTTTTTCAAAGGGGGATGACAATGCACTTTTTGGCATTCAGCTTGAGGCCATGATTTTGACACCAGGTATCCATCTCATTGAGACCCTTCGGGAGGGTGTCTGTATCAGCCGGAGAATCAGTTATGGCCCCTAGTTTGCAGTAGTCTGCGAACTTGGTCAGCCAAAGTCCTCCTGTGCTTGCCTGTACCTCTGAGAAGTATATACCGAACAGGAGGGGGTCCTAGGACTGGGCCCTGGGGGACGCCACTTGTAACCGGTTTAGAGTCGGACCTAGAGTCTGCAACTCTCACCGTGTGGGTTCTGTCCATTATCCAATTTGCAACCCATCTCGTGATGTAGGGGTTAATGTTCCGGTTGGTGAGTTTGTCTATAATACCAGAATGGGGAATGGTGTTGAAAGCCTTTGCGAGGTCTAGGTAGGCTATGTGGACCTCCTTACCTTCATCTAATGCCTTGGTAACTGTCTCAAAGATGTCCACCCAGTTTAGGAGACATGATCTGCCCTTAACAAAGTCAAACTGGGTGGGGTCCAAAGTTTGGAGGTTCCCAATGTCTCTAATAATGAGTTCCATGATGATGCGCTCCATAGCCTTGCAGACCAGGCTAGTCAGGCTTATAGGGCGGTAGTTCCCGGGGTCTGTTGTGGTGCCACCTTTGTGTAGTGGGATAACTGTTGCTGTGCGCCACTCTGTGGGTACGTAGCCTGTAGAGAGGCTGAGTTTGAACAGTGTGTTTTGGTGAGGGATTAGTTCATTTTGGAGCTCTTGTAAGGCACAGCCTGGGACACCATCCGGTCCCATTGAGGCTGTGTTTTTGGCTTGGGATAGGGCTGTTTTAACCTGTGTGTCAGTGATTGCTGGGGCCTTGCATTCTTCTGGTATGGTTATAGGCCCTTTAGGGGGTGAGAGGGGTGTGAAGTTTGCACTGAACCTGTCTGCCAAAATGTTGGCAATATCAGTCGGTTCAGTGTATTTTGTGCCATTCTGCATCAACTCAGAGCAGATCTGAGAGTTTCCACTTAGGTTCTTGACATAGCTAAAGAATGCTTTGTGGTTATCTTTGGAGTCCTTGGCAATTTTTCTTTCGAAGCTAGCCTTGGATGATTTAATGAGGGATCATAGTTTCTTGCTGATACTGATCAGGGATGACTTTCCTTCTAGGGATTTTGCTCTTATCTGTACTAGTTTCCTCTTCCATTGTAGAGCCTGATTATCGCTGAGGTCCACCACACTGGTTTCCTGTTCTTGGAGGAGTGAGTCTTGGTTTTACTTGGGATAGCATGATCCATGCATTCCTGCAGATGATCATAGAGTGCCTTTGTATAGGTTTCAGCAGCTTGGACAGCATTGTCCATTGGTGTGGGGGCTGTGAACCTTTCCACCTTGATCTCAAGCAACGTGAAGTTTGCTTTTGAAAAGTTTTTCAAAGTGGTTTCCTTGATTGGGGTTGGGGGCGGAATGTGAATATCCAGAGTGATTAGTCTATGGTCTGATCTAACCAGCGAGGGGTTGACGTCAGGTGTGGAACACCAGTCGCCCATGTTGGTGATGACCAGGTCCAGTATGTTGTTCCCTCTGGTGGGGGTGTTTGACCAGTTGATCCAGGGCATTCGAGTTTATAAATTCTAGAAAGCGCTGGGCAAGGGAGTTAGTACTTGAGTAGTTCTCCCAGTTAATGTTTGGGTAGTTGAAATCACCCAGTATTGGGGTGTTTGGTAGGACCTTCATATTTCCCAGTGTCTCCAGAAATGCGGAATGGGGGTCCTGGGTCATAGTGGGTGATCTGTAGCAAGCTACAGTTTGGATTGCAGTTTTGCCCACTGTTAGTTGCACTTGGATGATCTCTGATGCATCGTGCTGCACCACTAACCTGGAGGTGTTAGTATCCTTGATGAATATGGATACACCCCTGCCTTTTGTGTTTCGGTCCGGGTTCTGTGGCCGAAATGTATGGTATGAGTTATAGCCTGGTAGTGCTGTGGTGCTCTCTGGAGCCTTAAACCAGGTTTCTGTTACTGCACAGATATCGATGTTCTCCATACTGAGGAGTGCCTCGAGTGTGTGCATTTTGAGGTTTAGACTTCTGGCGTTGAGTAGCATTACCCTCAGTTTTTGCTGGGTCCCCAGGTCTGCCTCTCTGCAGAGTGGTTGTCACACTTGGAATGGAACCTGGAGGGATCACTGATAGTGTTTCTCTGGTTAGAGCCATAGGCCTCTCATCGGAGTGGCATGAAGGGGCCATCCAGCATGAAGTTTGATGCCTGGTGAGGACTGAGGTGGACAAGCGACTTGATGCAGCATCTCTTCATTTGGTTGGTAGAGTTGTATGGTTGGCTAATCCAAATCTTTGGGCCACCAGACTCCAGCCAGACCATAATGTCAGTTGTGGTGCTAACTTCTGCATGGATTCCCCATGGGACATCTTGGGCAGACATTCATTATCCCATGGTATCCCCATTAGTGGCCCTTTTTCTTAAGTGACATTCCGATCCCATGTTTCTAGTCTAGTCCAGTTTCTGTCAGCCTGCCCATTGTTGCTCCCCTTTTGTGTCACTACCTACCTCGTCAACATTTGTCTGTGTTGCTTTTTCTTGTGCTGACGTCAGTGTACCCCTTTCTTACTTCTACTTTCCTTTTCAAATTCTTACCTCTACTTTATTCCTTCATATTGTCATTCTGTTCCTATTTCTGTACTTGCTCTTCTTCTGTTCTGACTGTCCTGTCACCCCATTTAGACAGAAAAATCAGTTGGCAACTTTTCTGTAAAACCCCTGTAGTAGCGATGAGGCTCTTGTGACTGTGCATGGTGCTGTACCCAAGAAGCGTAATCACTCCTGGTGTGGTCAGCTGAGTTGCACATATGGTTCTATTTTTGTGACTAAGAACCTTCATTTTGCACTAAACCGTATCTGCATCTATTCCCAAGCCTTTTAGTCCTGTTATGCTGTCTTCACTGCCCTTTTTACTGCAGAGAAGATACATAATGCTTTATTCTGAAAATGGCCTTGTACCAACCTATGAACCTATCAGCCCTAGGGCCTATACAAGCCTAGCCATAACAATTCCCTGGCTATTTCTTCCCACACTATTTACTTCCCTGGACCCCTGTCTAGCAGGGTGAATGACATGATCCCCAGGGTGAATTTTCTTTCTCCCATCTAATCGTCAAGGTTCCTTTTGAAGAGGGCCAAAGAGGCACTCTGCTTGACATGTATGGGCAATCTATTCCAGAGTCTGGGGAGTCTCTGGGTCAGGAACCTATCCCTCCAGCATGTTTTGTTTATTGTGATGACAAGGTTTAGATCCCTGGAGCGTGTGGCTCTGAGGGATTGGGATTTCTTTAAGTGTAGCATGTCCAACAGCTCTGGGTTTGACATGGCCTTGTATGTTAAGCAGAGATTGCCTCTGATAGACTATATGCGACAAGAGTATGGCTGGAGTTTTTTAAGGCGATCAGCATAGGGCATCTGCTTTAGGCCTGTTATTCTTTTAGTGAGTTATTTCTGCGGCCTTTCCAGGTGTTGCAGATGTCTTGAGAGGTACATACCAAACGGGGCGTTGTATTCTATAATGGGCCTAATGAGGGATGAGTACAGTGGGACAATGACCTCCTTTTTTCTGGATGAAAAGCCCTTAGTGATGAGGTGTGCCACATAGAAGGATTTCCTGACTGTTGTGGCGATGTGGTTATCGAAGGTGAGACCACTGTCCACCGGTGTCCCTAAGTCTGTTATCACACTTTGTGTTTAGTGTACGGCCACCTATATGGTAATTCACGGATACATGTTTTTTCCCAAAGGGGATAACTATACATTTCTTGGTATTGAGCTTGAGCCCATGGCTCTGGCACCAAACATCTGTTTCTGTAAGGCCCTTTTGTAGAGTATCCACATCATTTGGGGATTCAATAATGGCTCCCAGTTTGCAGTCATCTGCGAACTTTGTTAGCCAGAGTCCCTTAGTGTTGTCCTGTAATTCGGAGAAGTAGATGCCAAACAAGAGCTGTCCCAGGACTGAACCCTGAGGTACTCCACTTGTCACTTGTCTGGAGGTGGATTTGGAGTTGGCTGCTTTTACAGTGTGGGTTCTATCAGTAAGCCAGTTAGCAACCCGTTGGGTGACGTAGGGATTAATGTCCTGCTTAGTAAGTTTATCTATGATTCCAGAGTGGGGGATGGTGTCAAAGGCCTTGGCAAGGTCTAGATAGGTTGTGTGGACCACCTTACCCTTGTCCATGGCTCTGGAGACTTATTCGAAGAAGTCAATCAGGTTCAGGAAACAAGATCGGCCCTTCACGAACCCAAACTGGGTGGGGTCCAGTGTTTGAAGGTTGCCACTGTCTTTGTTTATAAGTTCCATAATAATACGCTCCATGGCCTTGCAGATGAGGCTCGTTAGACTGATGGGACGGTAGTTTCCGGGATCCAAGGTGGATCCCCCCTTGTGGAGTGGGATAACTGTAGCTGTGCGCCACTCAGTGGGCATGAAACCTGAGGTGAGGCTATGATTAAACATGACACTTAGGTGAGGTGCCAGTTCATATTGTAGTTCATGTAGTACACAGCCCGGGATGTCATCTGGTCCCATGGATGCTGTATTCTTAGCTTTGAAGAGTGCGTTTTTTTACCTGTGTGGCCGTTATTACCGGAATTTGGCAATCTTCCGGTATTGAGATGGGCCATTTAGGAGGTGAGAGGGGGGAAGTTGGCACTGAATCGATTTGCCAGGATATTGGCAATAGCCTTGGGATCAGTATATTTAATGCCATTCTGTTTTAGCTCAGAGCAGATCTGAGCATTGCCATTTAGATTCTTGACATAGTTGTAGAATGCCTTGTGGTTGTCTTTGGAATCTTTGGCAGTTTTTTATTTTCGTAACTAGCTTTGGAGGATTTTATGAGGGATCTCAGTTTCTTACTGAGGCTGGTAAGGGAGTTTTTTGCATCCTGGGATTTTCCTCTTTTCTGCAATAGTTTCTTCCTTTTGTTGTAAAGTTTGTTTATGGCAGGGGACCACCAGATTGGCTTCTTTTTTTTGGATGAGAGCATCTTGGTTCTATTTGGGTTAGCACGATTCATGCATGAGTGGATGTGCTCGTACAGTGCTTAGTGAAGGATTCAGCAGTTGAACTTTCAGTTCCCGTCTGCATGGGTGTCATGAAGTTTGTCAGTTCTGACTTGAGTAGCATGAGGTTGGCTTTGGAGAAGTTTTTTTATGGAGGTTTCCTTACTGGGGGGTGGGACGTGGATGTTAAGGGTGATTAGCTTATGGTCAGACCTGACTAACGAGGGGGTGACCATAGGTGTGGAGCATCGATTTCCCATGTTGGTAATGACCAGGTCTAGGATATTGGAGCCCCTGGTGGGACTATGGATTAGTTGATCCAGGGCGTTGGAATTTATGAATTCCAAGAACCATTGGGCAAGGGTGTTGGTACATGAGTAGTTTTCCCAGTTAATGGCAGGGTAGTTTAAAATCACCCAGTATTAGAGTGTTTGGTTCTATCTGAATATTTTCCAGTATGTTTAGAAAGGTGTAGTGAGAATCTTGGGGCATGGTGGGGGATCTGTAGCAAGCTACAGTTTGGATTGCAGTCTTACCTAGTGTTAGTTGCACCTGAAGAATTTCACATGCATTGTGTTGGGCAACTAGCCTGGTGGTGTGAATATCCTTGGTGAATATTGACACTCCTCCACCTTTAGTGTTTCGGTCCTGGTTTGGTGGCCGAAAAGTGTGGTAAGAGTTGTAGCCTGGTATTGCAGGGGTGCTCTCTGGAGCCTTAAACCAGGTCTCAGTTACTGCACAGATATCGATGTTCTCCATTTTCAGGAGTGCCTCGAGAGAGTGCATTTTGAGGTTTAGACTTCTAGCATTGAGTAGCATTACCTTCAGATTTTGCATGCCTGTACCTGTTACGGTGGTGGTTTTGTCCTTTGAACTTTGCCTAAAAAAGGCACTATAGGGGTGGCAAGAGCCTTAGCCATTAACCTGAATCCCAGGGGCGACAGGTGCAGACCATCTTTGGCAAAGCATCGTGGTCTGTCGATCATGTCATCCCAGGCAGACAGATACTGGATCCCCTTTGAATGACACCAGAAGCTTGGCCAATTGTTGAATTGTTGAAGTAAATAATTTTGTCCTTATATTGTGGTATCATTCTAGGCAAATGCAGGATGCTACTCAGGGCTAGGGTCATACCTGCCTGGGCCACATGATCCGAGAGCTCTTCCATGTCTCTTTTCATGTAGTCCAGAGAGGTACGTCTCAAGTCATTCACTCCAACATGGACAATGACAGAGTCATATTTGTACTTGTTGTGGAGTGACTTGAGTGCATGCATTATGTGGCGGATCCTGGCACCCGACAGGTAGCTGACTGTAATTTTCTCCTTGTTCAACCTGGTGAGTGGGACATCAGTGTGCCGGACTATAGAGTCACCTATGACTAAAGTGTTGGGTACGTTGTCTTGCCTTGGGGGCTGTTGCTGGGTGGCATACTGGTGTTCTGAACTATGTGACACACTGGTTGTTATTGGTGTTTGTTTGCATTTCAGCTTCGGAGGTCCTTGTTTCTTGGGCAGGTTGCAGTTAAGGGCCTCTGCATATGTGAATTTAGTGTTGCTATATGTGGGTGTTGGTGGTGTGGGTTTAGAAGGGCTATGTGTTGCTTGAGGTGTAGCGTGGTTGTTAACCTTCTCCTCTTCACTGTCTAGCACAATCTTGGGTGGAGAGAGCTTTGCTTCCATTTTGGCTATGTAAGTGCATCTCTCACAGGTTGTAGTGTTGGGTGATAGGATGAGAGGGTTGTCTGTGTACATGAGGCAATTGCTGCATTGCCCCAGTATGCCCAGATTCACCAGGTGGACAGGAGAAATCACCGGAAGCTGACCCTTGGACATGCCTGGTTTGGTGCTTTTTTTTTTTTTTTTTTTTTTTTTTTTTGTAAAGTACAGGAGCTGTTTTCCCTTACCTTAGCAAGTACTTTGCAATTATAGGCTTTTTAGTGCCTACTGTTAATTTCTCCTTATAAACAAGGAGAGTTGAGTGCTTGTATCAGTTTAAGGTTTCCTAGTGCTTTCCAGCAGGTATTAGAGCAAGTGCTAGTCACAGGGATGCTTAAAGGTAAGATGAAAAAAAAAATGCGCACTGCAGTGTGCACTAGAGAAGTTAGATGTGAAAGTAGGTAACTTTTAAGTTTTACCTGTTTAAAAAGTTAAGGTTTAGTGGAGAGTTACTATTTTGTCCTATCACTCTGATATGTTAATTTACACAGTAGCTGGCAATCCATTGAGCTAAATGGACAATGATTTGTTCTAGTTTGATTGTTAAAGCACTCAATTGTTTAGATTATTTCTCATACGTTGAAGCACATACATTGAAGTGGTCTTGCCAAAGTTGAAGTGGTATTGCCAACTAAACTTATTGAACTGGTAGTGCCAACAATTTTGTTGGTGAATGCTGTTTCTTTTTTTGCACTTTCTGCTTCTCCTGGTGGTTTTACATTTAAGAAGACTTTGGTCTGTGCTGTGGTGGTTGTAGAAAGTAGCGTGATTTAATTCTGAGCTTGGGAATCCCTTCAGAGGGCTCTAACTGCAACTAGCTTATTTGGAAGGGAGCCATTTTATTTTTTGTCATTTTCTCTGTATAAAGTCATTGTTTGTGTTATATTGCTTGGCACTGCCCTTTACAGATGCAAGCGATTAGAATCAAAATGTTTCTTATAAAACAAGTACTCAGAATTCCATAGGTCCTAGTTGTGCATAGAGCCGTGACTTTTTGTATGTTGAGGACCACTGTTTCACGAATTTGCCATGGATAGTCTTGCTGGAAGTATGTACTCATACAACACCAAAGCTAGTCTGACTCCTAGTGATAAAAAAATGACAATAAGGATCTGGAGCTATGAATATGCACTTGTCTGCTGTCTCTGCAGACAATTTGGACATGGACATCCTCAGGCAATGTAGCAATTGTTTTTAAATTTACTGACAAGCAACCTAATTCTTAAACTAATATGGTAATGAGAGACATAGTTCCACAATTTCACTGAAGCAAGGCTGTTTTATACAAGCAGTGATACCAGTCGGGTTGTCGGAACACACACACACTACACCCACCACACATATATTGTATCAGACACATGAACCCATTTATACTGATGCTCTTAAATGTAATCATCCTAAACTCAAAAAGCCTCCCAGACATCGCACCCACAGTAAATATCCTCAGCAGCGTCTAAAGCCCTCTACCACAGTTCATACAGCTACATCTGTTGGCATCTCCTTCTCTAATCCCATATGTTAAACAACCACACAGTCCAATATTTTCGTTGTAGGAGACTCAGAAGACACCCAGATATCCAATTTATTAGGCTGAGTAAAGAGAGAGTCCTGTTTAGTTGCTTATCAAGTGCTAGGATCCAACAGATCACACATGCATTTAGATTGTTGGACCAAAAGTACTAGTTTGATAGTCCATGTGGGTGTAGATGACCTGAGATGTACCTCCCTGGACTGTTTGAACAAAGAAACTAATTCCAAAATAAAACCCAGAATGGCAAACGCAGTGCAGACCAGGAGGAGAAATCCACAAAACTATTTATTCTCCACAAAATGGGCGCTTTCGTCCCAAAGTTAAAATTACAGGAACTTTATCAGATACAATTTAAAACAATGGAAAGCATTTTAAATACTAAAGCACAGTGACATCATTTCCTTTCTCAGGGCACTGAGCACTGCGTACTCAAACCACACCTCCTTGACACAAACGCAGAACAAGCACACAGCCCAGCTCAGAATACATATAAAATGCAATTGTGAGCATAAATTAAGCTTAAATGATCCGTAAAAAGAATACATATATATATAAATGTAAAAATGTCTTGTACAAAGTACACGTATATCTCTGGATAAAGCAATTAATCCTATTTGTACTCTAACTTTACCTTTCCAGTGCTTTTACCTTTAAGAGACTAGAAATGGAGAAACTGTCATTAAGTCCCGGCCAAGGCAAATAATTTAAACGCAGCTGCCAGGATAATTCTCTCTCTTCTAGAATATAAGGCCATGTCCCCCCTCTTTCAAACACAGACAAAACATCTAATATAATAAACTTGAAAGAATGTCCTACGTTCAGTGAAATATGTTTAGCTAAGGCATTTGTTACACAAACATGTTCAGTTATCCTATTTTTCAGTTTCCATTCTGTCTTCCCACATAGAAACAGTTACAGTCCATACATAATGCAAGTTAGACTAACCTTTCAGTTATACAACTACATCTACCAGGAATTCTTATTTTCATCTTGTTAACAATAAATTCACCCCCTTCCAAAATATAGGGACAAGACTTACATCGACCACATTTAAACATATGTCCAACATTGGTTTCGAGATTGTTGATGTTCAAAAAGATATTTCAAATTAAAACTTTTCCTATAAATACAAGAGTTTGTCATTACTAATAAAGTGCCAGTTTTTAACAAGAATGTTTTTAATAACAAAAAAAACATTTGAAAACCTTGTAGAAAAACTGGACTGATAGTTAATACTATCCCTCTGTTGTGGTGTTTGTTCAACACTAGGGGAAGCCACTCATATTTGTTCTGTTTGTGGTATAGTAGGACCATCATTAATATTATTTAATACAACCACCTCAGTTGTATCTAAATTCTCATGTACTGTGGCCCTTAAAATTGGTAAAAAGTGACCATTGTACCTTTTTCCTTAACTTCGTCCATGATTTCATTTAATAAGATGTGAAGGTAGCCTCTTTTGGCAAACGTTCTTCAAATTCACACATTCATCAATAAAGGCTTGCCATAAACTCACCATATGGGCTGCCCTAACAAATTGGCCTTTCACAACTGCCCGTTTTTGTGTTAATGGGTGGTTGCTACTAAAATAGAGGAAACTATTTGAATACATTTTTTATGATAAATTTAAACCACAAATCCACTAATTCACCTTTTTTAACAACACATCTTGGTAAGAAATCTCATCCTCACTTCAAGAAGGTAGTACTAGAATTAATGTAGTCTTAAGAATGGTTCCACTTGGTCCCTTACACAAGATAAAAATGTCATCAAGGAAATGGGTATAAAACTGGCAATAAAGAAACAATGGTGAATCCTTCAGAAACCTATTTTCCCATCCCAACATGACTATATTGGCATATAGACCCCCACAAGAGGAGCCCATTGCCATACCTCGGACGTGCAATAGTGCTCTCTTTCAAATAGAATAAAATTATTTCTGAGTACCATGTCCAAAAGTTGTTCATACATATTAATTTTATCTTGTGGGACATTTTATATTCACAAAATCACTGTACCTCTATCTTGTGGGGTATAATGGTGAATAAAAGTGATTGATGTTCTTCGTCTCACATTGCTGCAGTCATGACCTGTGGGTAGTCCGCTGTCCTCGGTCGGCCCGAATACCAAAGGGCTAGGCTGGCGTCGGTCATTGTCGCTTAGAGCTGACGTCAGTACGCAGTAGTACTTAAGCGCATGACCGACGCCATATCCTCAGTCTTTCTTGCCGCGTGGTCCAAAGCAGAAGCAGTGTTTGCGAGTGCCGTTCGGCGTTCTGAAATTTTCATTTACCGAGTTTCAGACCGAAGACCAAGTTGGGCTAAGTACCCCGTTGGGGAAATTTTTGTTTTTTCTTGCCTCAGTTATCCGGATGTCAGAAAAAGTTAATAATTGCATTTCTTGTGGGAAACAGATACCTCATAGGGATTATCATTCTCTCTGTATTCCTTGCTTAGGGCCTGAGCACGACCTAGTCGGGTGTCGCTTTTGTGCTAGATTTAATAAGCGCACCATTAAGCGAAGGTTAGACTGTGCCAGGCTTGTTTTCGGTAAGCGGTGTAACTATAACATGCCGTCGGATCCTCCGACGCCTGCTACCGCTAAGAAGCGTAAAGATAAATCTTTGAGATCTAAACCGGATGAGTCGTCCGTTGCGGACGCCAGTTCTTCGGAGCCTCCGGTTGAATCTATGGACCCTGCCAAGGGTTTGGCTGAATCCCAGGGGGAACCTTTACTTTTACAGGAGTTGGCCTCTCAGGAGTTAGGACAGGCCGAGGGTGCTTCTCAGGTTTCAGTAGTTCCATCCTTACAAAAGGTTATTAGGCCTTCTACTTCAGTGGCTAAAGGCCATGCTAAGGCCAAACCTGGTCTTGTTGGACCTGGTCATTCTTCTAGCTCTCCAGCCCCTGTTCCCAAAAAACATATGTTGAAAATGGCGGAGGACTTGATTACTTTGATCCGGGGTTCTATGCCCCCCCCAGAGAAAAGGCCTAGGGTGGAGGCAGATTTAGAGGGAATGGATCATTCCTCGGACTACTCTGATTCCTCAGCTGAAGAAATTCAGGATTTTCCTTCCTATTCTGATTCGGATGCAGAGGACTCCTGTCCTTCTGCTTCTCCTACAGAAGATTTTTCCTTTTCTGAAACTTTACATACCATGAGGGAGCATTTCAAGTGGGAAGGTCAAGATTTTTCAGATTCTCGGAAAAGGCTTAGGGAATTTTTGTTTCTGCCACAACATAGGCCCTTGGCTATTCCTCCTGTCTTAGATGTTGTTCAGGATGTTTTTTCTGAATCTTCCCTTAATCCTGATTCTCTGCCTCCGGCCCCTGTTAAGCCTGACAGGTATTACAGAGTTCCAGAAGCACATAAGTACTTGTATAAGAGTCCTAGGGCTGATCTGGAAACCATTATTCAAGGCCCTAAGGGTGTTAGGGCTTCTGTGGCTAAAAATCCAGTCCCTTTGGATAAAGATTCTAGGGCGTTAGACAGGTGGGGGAAAAAAGTGTACACCTCCTCTACGTTAGCTATGAGGGCTTTGAATTGCCAATTTCATATGCTGAAGTATCAGAACTTTTTATTAGGCCAATTGAAATCTAAGGTGGATGCTTTATCTGAGGGTATAGAGTGTAAGGAGCTCCAGGAGTTGGTTCATGCATCAGATCAAGTTGGCAAGCATTCTTTGCAGTGTGGTTTTGATGCTCTTCAGGCTTCTTCTAGGGTGGCTGCTACAGGTTCAGTTATTCGTAGACATGCCTGGCTTAAGGATCAAAATTTGTCAGAACATGTAAAGGCTCAAATTTTGGATGCTCCTCTTCAATCTGAAGTTCTTTTTGGTCCTTCTGTGGAATCAGTTTTGAAAAGATGGAAGATAAGGCTAAGTCTATGCAGACGGTCAAGGATTTTTGTAGGTGCAGCCCCCCTAAGTTTAGTAGGAATTGGCCTGCTAGGGGATGGTCTTATCCTTCTTCGGATTATCAGCCTAAGGGCAGGTCTAGACGTGGTAGAGGCAGGGCTCACGCTCAGGGTTCCTTCAGACCTAGGACTTGGAGATCTCCTGCACAGTCTTCTGGTGAGGGCAGGGGTCAGCCCTTTCGTAAGCAGACCCAATGACCTGTATCTTCCGCTGCCAGACCCTCCCTTACTGGCAGCTCCTCTAGGAGGAAAGTTGGGACTTTTCAAAGAAAACTGGAATTTGATCACCCAAGACAAATGGGTGTTGGATATAATAAATCGAGGTTACAAGTTTTATTTTCACACTTTTCCTCCTTTCAAAGGCATGCCGGATGTGCCTCCTCAGCAAAGGCTGGAGGCTCAGAAGCAGATTTCTTTACTTTTACAGATGGAGGCAATTCAGGTGGTCCCTCCTTCAGAAGTAGGCCTAGGATTTTATTCCCGTTTATTCCTGGTGCCAAAGAAAGGAAACACTTGAGGCCAGTTCTGGATTTGTCCATTCTCAACACCTACCTAGAAATTCCAAAGTTCAAGATGTTAACATTACAACAACTTCTGCCTATGATAGGCAAAGATCATTGGATCTTCACATCCCTATCAAGCCCAGCTGCAGGAGATTCCTGAGATTTCGGGCTGGTACTTCACATTATCAATTCTCTGCATTGCCCTTTGGCTTATCTACTGCGCCCAGGGTGTTCACAAAAGTTCTGGCTCCTGTGATTGCTTTCTTCAGACAGGGAGGAATACAAATTTATCCTTATTTGGACGATTGCCTGATTCTTGCTCAAAACAAAGACAAATTACTACAGCATATCCAGTATGTAATGACAGTTTTAAGGTGCCTAGGGTATACTGTGAACGAAATAAAGTCCAGTCTAGTGCCCTCTCAGGACATGTGCTTTCTGGGTGTGAGACTGAATACAGCCTCTCAGATGGCATTTCTGACCCCGGACAAACAAAGAACTCTTCCTCTCTACTTCCAGCAGTTATCAGTAATGTCCAGGCTGACTGCAAGGACAGTCCTTCAAGCCTTGGGGTTCATGGCATCTTGCATTCTAGTACTTCCCAATGCCAAACTGCATATGAGGAAGCTACAATGGTATCTCAAAAGTGTGTGGGCTCAACACTGCCACAGTTTGGACACTGTCATTCGGATTATACCTTGCATCCAGAAAGAATTACTTTGGTGGGCTCAGGAATGTCACCTAAACAAGGGACTCTCTGTGTCCTGACCAGAGGCGAGTCAGATCCTAACGATGGATGCCTCGGACTTGGCTTGGGGAGCACACTTCAATGGAAAATGGATACAAGACATGTGGCCTCCCAAACTACTACATTTGCATATCAACATGAAGGAGATGTTAGCAGTTCAATTTGCTTTGATGGCATTCAAGGAACTCCTTCAGCCAGGACAGGTGTTGATGCAAACAGACAACACAACAGTCATGTGGTACATCAACAAGCAGGGGGGAACCCATTCTTACCCTCTTTGCAGACAAGCAATGACTTTATGGGAGACTGCTCTGGGTTTGCGAATCAATCTTCAAGCAAGGTTTCTGCCAGGAGCACAGAACTCCCTAGCAGATATTTTGAGCAGACAAATGGTGGATCCCCACGACTGGAAACTGGATCCTCAGATTTTCAAACAATTGACTGTGGCTTGGGGAACTCCAGACATAGATCTATTCGCTTCCCCACTGAATTTTCAACTTCCAAAATTTTGCACAAAGATGTTCCACCCAGATGCTTGGAAAGTGGATGCTCTGTCTTTCAGTTGGAACAACCTTCACGTTTATGCTTTTCCTCCTCTGCCTCTTCTCCCCAAGGTACTCTTGAAAGTCAGACGGGACAAGCCTTGCATGATTCTAATAGCACCAGACTGGCCACGTCAACATTGGTATCCTCTGCTGAGGAGTTTAATCCAGGGGCCTCCTTGGCCTCTGCCACAGATTCCTCATTTGTTGTCCCAGTCAAACAATCATTTTCTCAATGTTCAGGTGCAGTCCCTCCATCTAACAGCCTGGCGTATTCTGTGATGGAGCCAGTGGGGTCTCAGCTTCCTCAACAGGTTTTAGATGTCATTTTGGAAGCTAGGCGGCCTAGCACTAGAAAAGTTTATGCTGATAAATGGAAGAGATTTTTTCTTTGGAGCACTGCAAAGGGTTTTGATGTTTCAGTGCCTAATTTGAGTTTTGCACTACAGTACCTTACTGAATTACTGGACAAGGGTTTGTCATTCTCTTCTGTGAAGGTTCATGCTGCAGCCATTTCTGCTCACTATGATTGTGACCCTCCTTTATTTTCCCATCCTTTGTTCAAACAATTTCTTAGAGGGGCAAAGAATATAAGACCCCACGAGAGCTCCTACTCCTTCCTGGGATCTCAATTTTGTTTTGGAGAAACTTACTTTACATCCTTTTGAACCTGCAGCTACGTCTGAACTGAAGTTTTTGTCTTGGAAGACTGCTTTTTTGTTGGCCATTACTTCTGCCAGGAAGGTATCTGAATTGCAGGCTCTCATGGCAGGTGAACCTTTTTTGATATTCCATAGGGATAGAGTTTCTTTGCGGACTAACCCTACTTTTATGCCTAAAGTGATTTCTAGTGTGGCCTTGAATCAGTCTATTCATTTGCCTACTTTTTATGCTGAACCCCAAAATAAAGGGGAAAAAGTCTTGCATTCTTTGGATATCCATAGGCAGTTACGTTACTACTTGAACAGAACTAAGGAGTTCAGACAGACTCAACAGTTGTTTGTTTCTTTTGCTTTGAGTTCACAGGGGAAAGCTGTTTCTAAGCAGACTATTTCAAAGTGGATTGGTCATTGTATTGCCTTTTGTTATTCTCATCATGGGAAGGATGTCCCTGCTGGGATCAGGCCTCATTCTACTAGGGCTACTGCCACTTCTACTGCTTTTTTGAGGGGTGTAGCTACTAAGGATATTTTGGAAGCAGCTGCTTGGAGTTCTGTACACACTTTCACTAAGCATTACCATCTCCCTCTCTATTCCAAGTCCAGGGCTGGGTTTGCCACTGCAGTTTTACAGGGCATGTTAGCAGCCCCTAATACTTTGTAATTTGCCAGCCTCCCTTTTCCTTTGCTTTGGGATTCTACCCACAGGTCATGACTGCAGCAATGTGAGACGAAGAACATAGTACAGTTTTGTACCTACCATAAATGTAGATGTTCGAGGATCTACATTGCTGCAGTCCAATTTTCCCTCCCTCCTTCCCCTCTATAGGTTGGGGTTGCTGGGTTTCGTTTGGAGATATTCTTTACTTACACACTGGGGGTTGTTGGGCATTTCCTATTTTTGGCTTTGGCCTTTCCTTTTAGGCCTTCTGACATCTGGGGCAAGAAAGACTGAGGATATGGCGTCGGTCATGCGCTTAAGTACTACTGCGTACTGACGTCAGCTCTAAGCGACAATGACCGACGCCAGCCTAGCCCTTTGGTATTCGGGCCGACCGAGGACAGCGGACTACCCACAGGTCATGACTGCAGCAATGTAGATCCTCGAACATCTACATTTATGGTAGGTACAAAACTGTACTTTATGAAAATGAGATCAATTTTGGAGACACAGACCTATTGTAAGAGTTTGTTAAATGAAATGAACTGTGCCTACAGAAGGATTAAGGGGTTTCTACAAGACTTCTTTATTGACAGCTTAATTGACATCCACGAATTACACTTCTTAACTGAGTTTCCAGTCACCCCAGTAATTTTTGGGGTCCCAAAGCTACGCAAGTGTATTGAGCAACCTCCTATGCGTTCAGTTGTGGATGCAAGGGTTTCAATTACCCATTCTTTAGCAAAACTGTTGGATTTGCAATTAAAATCATTAATTTAATGAACCCCACTTGTGTGTAGACTCTTGGGACTACCTGAGACAGAGTGATAATATTGAATATGATGGTGAATATTTTTTTATTACTGTGGATGTGGTAGATTTATATACCGTCATACCCCACGAGATAAGGGTACAGTGGTTTTGTGAATATCTACATAGGAAAAATGTCCCACAAGATGAAATTAATATGTATGAACAGCTTTTGGACATGGTACTCAGAAATAATTTTATTCAATTTGAGAAAGAGTACTACTTGCAAGTCCGAGGTGTGGCAATGGGCTCCTCTTGTGGGGGCCTATATGCCAATATAGTCATGTTGGAATGGGAAAATGGGTTTCTGAAGGATTCACCATTTTTTTCTTTATTGCCAATTTTATACCCGTTTCCTTGATGACATTTTTATCTTGTGGAAGGGTCCGAGGGACCAAGTGGAACCATTCTTAGACTACATTAATACTACTACTACTTCTTTCAGCTTTTCCCGGTTAGGGGGTCACCACAGCGGATCACCTATTTCCATTTCTTCCTGTCCTCTGCATCTTGCTCTGTCACACCAACCACCTGCATGTCCTCTCTAACCACATCCATAAACCTTATCTTAGGTATTCCTCTTTTCCTCTTACTTGGCAGCTTCAGCCTTAGCATCCTTTTCCCAATATACCCAGCATCCCTCCTCAGCACATGTCCAAACCAACACAATCTCTCCTCTTTGGCTTTGTCTCCAAACTGTCCAACCTGGGCTGACCCTCTTAATATACTTATTCCTAATCCTGTCTACCCTCGTCACACCCAGTGCAAATCTTAACATCTTTAACTCTGCCACATCCAGCTCTGACTCCTGCCTTTTTGTCAGTGCCACTGTCTCCAAACTATATAACATAGCTGGTCTCACTACCCTTTTGTCGACCTTCCCTTTCACTCTTACTGGTACTCGTCTGTAACAAATCACTCCTGACACACTTCTCCACCCACTCCACCCTGCCTGTACTCTCTTCTTCACCTCTCTTCCACACTCGCCATTACTCTGAACTGTTGATCCCAAGTATTTAAACTCATCCACCTTTGCCAACTCTACTCCCTGCATCCTTAACATTCCTTTATCCTCCCTTTCATTCATACAGATATATTCCATCTTGGTCCGGCTGACCTTCATTCCTCTCCTCTCTAGAGCATATCTCCACCTCTCCAGGGTCTCCTCAACCTGTTCCCTACTCTCACTACATATTACAATGTCATCTGCAAACATCATAGTCCACGGGTACTCCTGTCTGATCTCGTCTGTCAGCCAGTCCATCGCCAGTGCTACTACTAAAATTTATTCATTCCATAAGTGAGGATGAAATTTCTTACGTAGATGTGTTGTTAAAAAAGGTGAATAGTGGATTTGTGGCTGAAATGTATCATAAAGAACTTATTCAAATAGCTTCCTTCATTTTAGTAGCAACCACCCATTAACACAAAAACGGGAGTTGTGAAAGGCCAATTTGTTAGGGCAGCATGTATGGTGAGTTTATGGCAAGCCTTTATTGATGAATGTTTGAATTTGAAGAACATGTTTGCTAAAAGAGGCTACCCTGACATCTTATTAAATGAAATCATGGACAAAGTTGAGGAAAAAAGGCAAAATGGCCACTTTTTACCAATTTTAAGGGCCAAAGTACATGAGAATTTAGATATGACCAAGGTGGTTGTATCAAATAATTAATAATGATGGTCCTACTACACCACAAACAGAACAAATTAAGAGTGGATTCCCCTAGCGTTGAACAAACATAACAACAGAGGTGGCTTCCCCTAGTGTTGAACAAACACAACAACAGAGGGATAGTATTAACTCAGTCCAGTTTTTCTACAAGGTTTTCAAATGATTTTTTTGTTATTAAAAACGTTCTTGTTAAAACCTGGCACTTTATTAGTAATGACAAGATTTAAGAGAATTCGTGGGAGATAGCCCCTCTTGTATTTATAGGAAAGGTTTTAATTTAAAATATCTTTTTGAACATCAACTATCTCGAACCACTGTTGGACATATGTTTAAATGTGGTTGATGTAAGTTTTGTCCCTATATTTTGGAAGGGAGTGAATTTATTGTTAACAATATAAAAATAAGAATTCCTGGTAGATGTAGTTGTACCACTGAAAGGTTACCAAAACTGTCACGGACAATGTGAGTCAACCAGACAATCTGAAGAAGTCTTCATTGCGAGGATGAAACCTGGGTTAACATGTGTTTTATGTTCTGGATGCTGCTAATAAAATTGTCTGGTTGACTCACATTGTCCGTGACAGTTTTGGTAGTCTGTTGGTTATTAGTTTGGAGTTCCCACTGAAAGGTTAGTCTACCTTGCGTTATGTACAGACTATAACTGTTTCTATTTGGGGAAGACAGAACGGAAAGTGAAAAATGGGTAAGTGAACATGTTCGTAATATTTGTGATGTTTGTGTAACAAAATGCCTTAGCTAAACATATTTAATTGAATGTAGGACATACTTTCAAGTTTATTATATTAGATGTTTTATCTGTGTCTGAAGGGGGGGGGGCATGGCCTTATATTCTGGAAAAGAGAGAATTATCCTGGCAGCTGCGTTTAAATTCTTTGTCTTGGCCAGACTTAATGACAGTCTCTCCATTTTCTAGTCTCTTAAAAGTTAACAGCACTATGAAGCCGCGGTTGTGCAGCGGTAGCGTTGTTGCCTCACAGCAAGATGTTCTCCCGATCGATTCTCGGGTGGAAAGCCTTCTGTGTGGAGTCTGCATGTCCTCCCCGCGGTCGAGTGGCCTTTGAAAGACATGCGTAAGTGAGCGTGTCTTCGTTGAAGGTTGGGTGTCGAGCTGGCACCTAGGCACTGTAAAAATCTACTGCCAATCATTAGCGGACCGGAGTTCCGCTGTGGCGACCCCTAACCGGGAAAAGCTGAAAGAAGAAGAAGAAAGTTAAAAGCACTGGAAAGGTAAAGTTAGAATACAAATAGGCTTAGTTGCTTTATTTAAATATACATATGTACTTTTTATAAGATATTTTTATATTTAATTTTTTCTCATGGATCATTTAAAGCTTAATTTATGCTAACCAGCAAAAAACCAAGGCTTTAGACCAAAGTAGATAAACCCTTTCTTTAATATAGACAATAAAATCCACAGATTCGTCAGCGTGATAAAATCCAAAGTAAAACAAGCGCTTTCACCCAGGACCAAAGTAAAACAAGCGCTTTCACCCAGGACCTCCCGGGCTTTATCAAGATACCAAGTAGATGTTGTAATTTATCTTTTATACTGTTTGCTTGCCCAGGTTAATTGATGTTTGTTAATCTATTAACCAATAAGAAACTCTTCAATGAACAAATCAAAGTTTCACTTTTTTCTAAAGCTGTTAAAAAACTATTTAAAACAATAACAGTCTGTTTTGTATTATTTTTAAACATAATTGTAAACATAATTGTTGTGCTGATAGCCACATTTGAAAATAGTAACTATTTATCAAACACAAGTTTACTACATGGAATGTTACATATTTGTCAGGTCCTATGACAAATGATAAAAAAATGTGTAAAGCATAAGAACTTTATAGCAATGCCAAGCAACAACATTGCCATTACAAAGTATCTAATAAATTAAAAGGTAAAAAGTAACTCCATATCTGGTGCCTATACTGTTTGTTAAAGTGATGCACCTATTGTTTTATGTCATAATTTTGCCCTTCTCAACCTTAAAATACTATTCAAACTAATTGCTTCATTCAGCCCTGGGGGTTTGGATGCATTTAACTTCAACTGCCATAGCAATTCTCTATATTCCAGTGAAGCTTCCCAATCCCCACCCCTGGGGTTGTTTTTTACCTGCTCGAGTACCAAGAACTTTAAACTCATAGAATTACAGACTAAGGAGTGCTTGTAAAATGCATTGGTCTCTTTCTTACTTGCATCATAAAGATGTTCGTATATTCTTTTGTTTAGGTTCCTTTCTGTTTTGCCAACACAAAAGACAACACTGCAACACCAGGTTCTGATTTATTTAATGATATATCTGAACTGTTCAATAAGACAGGGCTTGAAATGTTGGGTTTAATGGTACAAGACTATGAAAGCAAAGCTTCGGTTTTGCTTACAGAAGTCAATACACTTAACAATGCAATAGTCAGCAGCTCTAATTTTTGTAGTGTTAAAAAAGACTACGAAGGGTCATTCAAAGAAGTGGACGAGCATTGTTTTAGAATTGTCAATAGAAAAATTAAGAAACTAGAACGAGATCTACATGAATAGCATAATTTTTCCAGTGACATATTATCTCATAATTACATAATGATTATTATCCATATGCAAAAGGCCACCCATGCCTACCTGAACAAGTACAATTTTCCTCTTCTACCTTGCACATTTTACTGATTACACTAATGGTTTGGTACTTCCCAAAGGAAGCAGTAGACCCTCCATTTGAATAGGAACCACTTTGGATATTTGTCATAGCTGGTAAGCAAACCCTATAGTAGAGAATATTGTACAGCACTAGTAAAACTTCCTGGGATGTTATTTGGGGCCTTGGAGCGACTGCTCTTCATTGTGCTCATCTACTTCTTCATGAGGATATGATATAATGGTGGTTGCTCTCAAAGCCTAGTGTAGTATTGATGTTTCAAAGCTATAGCTGAATGTCTTTGTATATATGTATGTCATCTGTATTTGGAATTTAGTGCACCACTGATTCCTGTAACAGTGCAAAAGGGACGGCTTGCACCTGTCACCCTGGATTCGGATATTGGCTAAGGCTCTTGCCACCCCATAGTACCTTTTTAGGCAAGGCTCAAATTCTAAACCTACCACCCTAGAAAACAAAAATGGGAAGAAACTGAGGGTAATGCTGCTCAATGCCAGAAGTCTAAATCTCAAAATGCATGCACTCGAGGCCCTTCTCAGTATGGAGAACATCGATGTCTGTGCTGTAACTGAAACCTGGTTCAAGGCTCCTGAGAGCACCCCAGCACTATCAGGTTTTACCTCATATCATGCTCCAGCCCCAAAACCGACCACACCACAAAAGGAGGGGTGTATCCATATTCATAAAGGATACCCACACCTCCAGGTTGGTGGCAAGAAACCATCCAGGTGCAACTAACCATAGGCAAAACTGCTCTACAATTTGTAGCATGCTACAGGCCACCCTCTCAAACTCAGGAACCCCACACAGCCTTCCTGAAGACACTGGAGGGTATAAATGTATCTCCAAACACCATCATATTGGGTGACTTCAACTACCCGAATATAGACTGGGAACATTACTCAAGCCCTAACTTTCTAGCCCAACGGTTCCTGGAGTTCATAAATTCAAATGCCATGGAACAACTAGTCACTGTTACGAGAGGAGAAAATATACTAGATCTCATTATCACAAACATGGGAACAAAATGCTCCACACCGAAGTATATCCCTCATTGGTGAGATCTGATCATAAACTAATCTCACTGGAAATCCACATCCACCCCAAACAAAAATACCACAGTGAAGAACTTCTAAAGCAAACTTCACACTACTCAAGACTGGTGTGGTATCCTTCAAGGCCCCTGAGCCAGTGGAAACCACAACCCAAACAAATGCCTTCTATAAACACCTCCAGGACTGCATGGGTCAGACAATCCCAAATAAAACCAAGACTCTTTCCACTAGTCCAGTCTGGTGGACCCCAGCCATTAACAAACTTTACAACAAGAGGAGAAAGCTATTACATGATAGAACAAAATCCATAATAGGGAAGTCACCCCTGATCATTATTAGTAAACAATTATGAGCACTCATAAAATCAACTAAGGCTAATTTTGAGAGAAAATTGCCATGGATTCAAAAGACAATCATAAGGCCTTTTTCAGCTATGTTAGGAACCTGGGCAGAAACTCCCAGATATGCTCAGAATTAGTCCAAAATGATACAAAAATCACTGAACCCACAGACATTGCCAACATACTGGCCGACAGGTTCAGTGCAAACTTCACCTAAAGGAGAGATAACTATCCCAGCGGAGTGTAGCCTCCCAGACATCTCAAATGCGCAGGTGAAAGCTGCTCTCTCTAAAGCTAAAAACACAGCATCAATGGGACCAGATGGTGTCCCAGGCTGTGTGCTACATGAGCTCAATGAGGAACTAAACCCGCACATAAGGCAGCTGTTTAATCTCAGCCTTACCACAGGGTATGTGCCCAAGGAGTGGCATACGGCAACTGTGGTCCTGCTCCACAAAGGCGGTGCCTCTACGGACCCTGGTAATTACTGCACCATAAGCTTAACAAGTCTAGTCTGCAAAGCTATGGAGAGGATCATAATGGAGCTCATAAACAAAGATATAGGGGACTTGCAGACATTGGACCCGACCCAGTTTGGCTTTGTCAAGGGCAGATCATGCCTTTTGAACTTGGTCGACTTCTTCGAAACAGTCACCAAGGCCATTGATGAGGGAAAGGCAGTCCATACAGCCTACCTTGACCTTGCAAACACAATACCCCACTCGGTATTGTAGAAAAACTTACCAGCTTAAATGTAAACCCATATGTCACAAGATGGGTTGCAAACTGGCTTAAGGACAGAACCCACAGGGTTAGAGTTGCTGGCGCTATGTCAGACTATGTCAGACTCCAAGCCGGTCACAAGTGGTGTCCCGTAGGGCTCGGTCCTTGGCCCCCTATTGTTCTCAGAAGTACAGGCCAACATGGGAGGACTTTGGCTGACAAAGTTTGCAGATGACTGCAAACTGATAGTGGAAAGTGCATCGGACACGGATATCCTTCAGAGGGGACTCACGGAAACTGATAGCTGGTGCCAGAGCCATGGCCTGAAGTTAAACGCCAAAAAATGTATAGTCATACCCTTTGGGAAAAACAAGGTAACCCCAAGCTACCATATAGGTGGCAATCCACTAAGCACAGAAGAGGTTATCAGGGATCTGGGGACCCAGGTTGATAGTGGCCTTTCTTTTGACACTCACGCTAAAGTGGTTAGAAAGACCTTCTACATTGCCCACCTGATCATGAAGGGATTCACATCCAGATCTAGTGAGGTCATTGTTCCCCTGTACTCTTCACTTATCAGACCAATGATCGAGTACAATGCCCCATTCGGGATGTATCTCACCCGACATCTGCAGCAATTGGAGAGACCCCAAAAGTCCCTCACCAAAAGGATAAAGGCACTCCAAAATCTGTCATATGCTGCCAGATTGAAGAAACTCCAGCTCTATTCAGTTGCATACCGTCTGCTCAGAGGTGACATGTGCCTGACATGCAGGGCCGTGTCCAGCCCGGAATTGATGGACCTGCTCCACCTCAAAAAATCCAAATCCACCAGAACCACTAGAGCAAGCGACTTAAACCTTAGTACGGATATAAATAGGATGTGCTGGAGGGATAGATTTATCGCTCAGAGACTCCCTATGCTGTGGAATAAAATCCCGGTCCATGTGAGGCAGAGCACCTCGCTGGCTCTGTTAAAGAGAAATCTTGACCTGTGGATGGGAGATCCGGAATCATCTCTGTGTCACTGCTGGACAGAGGCACAAAAACTAATGGGCACAATATTTTTTCATATAAGGGGCTAGGCTTCTAAATGCCTTAGGGCAGATAGCCTAGTACAAACCTATGAATATAATGAAGGGGTTGCATATTGTTTCAGCACTAAGAATAGATGGTCACGTGAGGTAAATAGCAGGAACGATTTAAATAATGAACAAGTGTTTGTAAATGATGAAGCAGGTTATATTGATGCACCTAGGAGGAGCGAGAGGTTGGCTCAAAAATTGAACCAGCCACAAAATTCATCAGCTCAGGTTTTTTTCAGGGCCCGGGGAGGCAGGGGAACAGACAATTTATGCCATATGCACGGAGGTGGAGCAAATCCAAGAGATGAGACATGACAAGGATGGTAACATATCCTGTGATAAAAACAACGTAGGTGGAAACAAAGCTTCGATTTGTAATACTAAGAAAAAAGACAATTTTACAATATACAATTACACAGAAATTGTTGTCAATGATAGTTACTTTGATTTACTGACAAAGGGATTACATTTTGCACCAGCTAAACCACTAAATATTACGGGAACTGTATTGGATTTAAAATTATTTACACATCAGTTAAATTTAAGTATCTATTTCAAAGGGAAGGATTATGTCCCTAGTCTCCTGCACCGCTCTAGTACTTTTAACCCACCTCTACATCCCTCATTAAGGGTATTTGAGGAAATGGTGGAAGCAGAAATTAGGGATATTCAAAACAATAAACACAGGGTGTACCAAAACAATCTCCCGGATGAATCTTTTGCACTAATAGACTCCCTGAAAAAGGAGGGTATTAGAGTTATGAAAACTGACAAAGGAGGGGGTGTAGTTCTAATGTATAAACATGACTATGAGGCAAATATTTATGCACTATTAGATGACACTGAACAATATAGTGAAGTGTCAGTAAATGAAAGAAATATTGCATATGCAAAAATAAAATACATGTTGGAAGATCACCTCCTCCAAGGAGCAATAAACGAGCAATTATTTAATTATTTGTTAGTCCAGAAACCACTCACACCAGTATTATTTGGAATACCGAAAGTACACAAAGGTTTACATCCACTACATTTTAGGCCAATTGTAGCTGGAGCCAAAGGCATTACTGAATCACTAGGGAAATTTGTGGACATAACATTAAGAAACTTTGTTTCAACACTAAAACATTTGTGCAAAGATTCATGGGAATTCCTCAAGAATATTAAAAGTGAATTTTTCACAGAGACACGATACATGATATCAATAGATGTCATAGAATTATTCCCAAGTATTCCACACGATACAGGGTTGGAGTGGTTCAATGAGCTATTGGTCACCTCATCTGGTCTTAGCAATAACATCATAGGTCTCTTAGTTGAGTTCATGGAAGTTATTTTAAATAACAATTTCATCTTTTTCAATGGAAAACTATTCAAGCAAAAAAGGGGGGTAGCCATGGGCACCCCATGCGCGTCAGCGTATGCAAACATAGTGTTATCATTTTGGGAGACTAAATACATATTTAAATCCAAATGGACCAGACACATTTTACACTACCAACGTTATTTGGATGATATATGTATTTTTATAAAATACATTGGTAACGCCACACAATTTCTCAGATTTACTTGTAATATACAAACTGACCAACTACAATACCTAGATGTAAAACTGGAGAAGAACTATGTACAAAATTGCTTTCAATCTAGTGTTTATAGGAAATAAAGCTATTCCAACATGTTTCTCCATTTTGATAGTTGCCACCCATTTCCTCAAAAAAGAGGAATAATGAAGGGGCAATTAATAAGGGCTTCTAGAATGTGCAGTCAGGACAATTTGTTTAACAAAGAAATAGCATTTCTCAGAATATTGTTCAAAGAGAGGGGATACCCGATGCGACTATTTAATGCCTTAGTTGCTGAAATTACTTCTAAAAGGACAGATTTGTATTTTCCCCTTTTAGGAATTAATAGCAAACAAGAGATGACTAATAATGACAACAAGGACAACGATAATAGTAACATTAGTAAAGGAAATAGTGGAAATCAGAAAAAAGCTTTTGTACACACATTCAACACGGACAGTTCAATAATAGAAAATATTATAATAAAATATTGGCCAATTTTAGTCTTGAATGATGACATCACAAAAACTATTGATGATAGACCTCAATTCATAAGAAAAAGAAATATGAATCTTAAGGATATGTTAGAATGTGAAAGTATAGTTAGGAAACAAAGAACGCAAGCACTCCAAGGAACATACAAATGTAAATCATGTAAACAATGCTCTTACATAATGAATAGCAAAGGACTATTTTTGAAGTCCAGAAGGTTATATGTTGGAACAACAGGTCATTTTACCTGTAATACTAAAGGGGTAGTGTATCTTGGGTTTTGCCAGACCTGTTTCAGCTTTTATGTTGGCAAAACAGAAAGGAACCTAAACAAAAGAATATACGAACATCTTTATGATGTAAATAAGAAGAAAGAGACCAATGCATTTTACAAGCACTCCTTAGTCTGTAATTCTATGAGTTTAAAGTTCTTGGAAGCTTCACTGGAATATAGAGAATTGCTATGGCAGTTGAAGTTAAATGCATCCAAACCCCCAGGGCTGAATGAAGCAATTAGTTTGAATAGTATTTTAAGGTTGAGAAGGGCAAAATTATGACATAAAACAATAGGTGCATCACTTTAACAAATAGTATAGGCACCAGATATGGAGTTACTTTTTACCTTTTAATTTATTAGATACTTTGTAATGGCAATGTTGTTGCTTGGCATTGCTATAAAGTTCTTATGCTTTACACATTTTTTATCATTTGTCATAGGACCTGACAAATAATGTAACATTCCATGTAGTAAACTTGTGTTTGATAAACAGTTACTGTTTTCAAATGTGGCTATCAGCACAACAATTATGTTTACAATTATGTTTAAAAATAATACAAAACAGACTGTTATTGTTTTAAATTTTAACAGCTTTAGAAAAAAGTGAAACTTTGATTTGTTCATTGAAGAGTTTCTTATTGGTTAATAGATTAACAAACATCAATTAACCTGGGCAAGCAAACAGTATAAAAGATAAATTACAACATCTACTTGGTATCTTGATAGTTTTACTTTGGATTTTATCATCTGTGGATTTTATTGTCTATATTAAAGAAAGGGTTTATCTACTTTGGTCTAAAGCCTTGTTTTTTTGCTGGTTACCTGTTTGGTTTTGAGTACTACGTTCTACTTAATTTATGCTCACAATTGCATTCCGTATGTATTCTGAGCTGGGCTGTGTGCTTGTTCTGTGTTTGTGTCAAGGGGGTGTGGTTTGAGTAAGCAGTGCTCACTGCCCTGAGAACGGAAATATGTCACTGTGCTGTAGTATTTAAAATGCTTTTCACTGTTTTAAATTGTATCTGATGAAGTCCCTGTAATTTTAACTTTGGGAAGAAAGTGCTTATTTTGTGGAGAATAAATCGTTTTGTGGATTTCTACTTCTGGTCTGCACTGTGTTTGCCTGTTTGAACAAAGACCTGACTGAGCTCTTGGGTTGTGTGTCCCAGGTAGGGATAAGCCTAGCAATGAGCAGCATTCTACTTTCTCAAATGATGATGCCACAGTATAAAGATAATTGGCTTAGTTTTTGGTGTTATTTGATGCAGTGGTCCAGTATTTGTCAACTTGGGAGGATGTGGCAGACAGACCTGACTGCTTTGGCAAGGATAGTTTGCACCTGTCCCCTTTAGGCTAAAAATCCAGCATAATATCTAAAGTTGTTACTTCTCAGTATCAGGAGCCTAAACCAGAAACTGCACCATCTGTAGGCTTTCCTCACACTGGAGAATGTAGATGTATGTGCAGTTACTGGGACTTGGTTTAAAGCAATGGAGAGCACCCTCACAGTGCAGGGTTACAATGCCTTCCATGCAGTATCACCAGTGTAGTTGCAGAAGAGAGAAGTGAAGTGTGTGTCATATTTTTATATCCACGCATACATCATCAGGTTGGTTTGCCAGTACTATGCACTTGACCTTCTCCATGTTCAAATCTTCAAATCACCATAGGCAAAATCCCATATCATGACATCATATCCTTGCAAGCCACAGGTCCTCTTCACAACCTAGGAAACCCATAAGACATAATTTAAATGTACTGGAGATGCTCCTCATTCAACCCAACACTGTAGGCATTGGTGTCTTTTAACTACTTCCCTATAGACTGAGAATCCTACACAACCCCTAATGTGTTTGGCCAAAGATTACTTGACTTTGTAAACAGAAATACCCTGGACCAGCTAGTCTGTATGCCTACTAGGGTAGCAAACATTCTTGAGAACATTGCAGCATCCTTTTGGCCATACAGCTATCTATGAAATAAAAATACAACCTGGAACCCCAGCTAACCCTGGCACTTTCAAGAATTATTCTAAGGCAAACTTCCTAGTATTAAGTGCCACCTTGGCAAACTACATCTGCATAGTGGCACCTGTACCGAATTCATAAAATCAGTAGGTTGTACAACAAAAGGAATAAAGTCATGGCAAAATCTAGGAGGTGCACTGCCTTGTAAGGTAAACTAAATGAGCACCGCAGAGGGCTGTTCAAGTTTATCAAAGCCAAATTTCAGGTAAAAATAGGCTCCCAGTCCCTGGACCATCACAGCACTTTCTTCAGCTCTGTCCACAAACTCAAAGGCAATGTGCAACAATGTACTGAATTAGTTGTAAATGGAGCCACCTGTACTGAGCTAGAAGTTTTAGGAAATCTGTAGCCAACAAATTTATCTCCAGTTTTTTCCCTTAGACATCCGAATGGGAACCCAAAGGGTTCTTTCCGTCTTCCTACATAGGAGGCAGAACATTTTTTCCATCCGCTAAGTACACCAGTCCTTTACTGTCACAATTGGAAAACTTGCTTACTGGTTATTAACCTATCTCTACTAACTACATATAATTTGTCTGCATTTTTAATATGTGAACATTGTGCACATTTACCACATCTACAAGTCGCATTCCTATTTATTCCTCTCTATAAATTGGGGGTCTGTTTTTTCAAAATATTTTTTATATTCCTATCTCTCATATGTAAATGTTAGTGGCTGCTTAAAAGTGGCTTCTAGATCAGAAGACCCTGCGAATATTTTCCAATTTCTCCTCATAACATTCTTAATTCGCTATAGATAAAGGTCCTTGTAAAATTCATATTATCTATCTATTTCTTTTCTTGTGTTATTATCCACATTAACACTGTTGAAGCCTGTACCTAAAATAGGTATACAACTATATTTTCTCTTTTCTGTCATTTCCTTAAAAACATCATCTATCAATTTCCCTGGATATTTGGTCACTAAAAACATATTCTTTAACTGCAGACCTTCCTTAAAATATTCTTCATCTTCTGTCGTCATTCTAGAAATTTTAATGTATAGTGTAACTCGGGGTACAGCACACACTCTTCACAACCCCCTTAATTTGCTTAAAGAACTCTCCTTTAGACACCACAAAGTTATTAGTAAGAACTATTTCTAGCAACTCCATAATGACCCTAATGTCCCTAGAGCAAAACTTTTTGGCTAATAATAATGGCTCCTCAAACCATTCTAGACCTATTGAGTGAGCAATAACTGAAAATAAGTCTGCAATATCAACTGTCACAAATATAATGTCTTTATGAAACATCTTTTGATCAGCGTGTTTCAAAAAGTCCCATGAGTCTTTTAACAAACCATCCTGTTCCAACCAAACTGTCTTAATCCTGGTATCTGTATATTTAGCAGTGGCATAGGTTTTAGAACCATTTGCTGATACTGTAGGCCTTAACGGGGGATTATTAAGATCTTTATGTACTTTAACTGTACCAAATATAGTTAATCTGTACACACACAATTATGTAACTCTCCATCAATCATTTTGTCAAGTAATAACTCCCTTAAACGAAAATCAATTTTCAAATAAGCAATATGATGTAAAAAATGTTTGCCTTCTATGTAGGGAAGACCGAAAGAACCCTATCGCAATCTGGAGAATAAACTTTATAAGTTTAAGCGCTTGCAGTGGCAGCGCTTTCATCTTGAGGCTTCACTGAGCTTTAATATAGCACCAAGGGGACTTGGGGTTCTCACCATGCCCAGTTATGGGCAAGCTTATCCGGAGCTACTTAGGCGCTGGCAGTTACTTAACCTTGAGTGCAGTGCTAAATATATGCAGCTCCTTATCGAATTTTTTAGACCAGAGGAGCTAAAACTATCCAATGAAATCACTGAGTTGCAAAATATAATTAACAACACTTATTCAGATGAACTTGTTGGTGATAAAATGGATGTGTTGTTTGAAAATATTACTGGATATGACAAGAGACTTTCTGCTACCAAAAACAAAAAAAATACAAAGGGATTTGGAGGATTTTAAAGAAGGTAATGTCTTCTCTTGGGTAAATGAAAGGGGTAGTACTAGCTCCAACATACAGCATATAACAGGAAATGGGCGGAGCTCTGTAAAACCCAGAACTACATTGCATTCAACTGTTTCAGATAAGCAAGCAGCATATGCAAATGCTGTTAAAACTACCACTTCTACAGAACCCACAGAACTTTTACCCAATGTTCCTATTGTTCCTGTAAGTGAGGGAATTGTTTCAGAAGTCAACCTAAATACTTCTGTAGCTGCTGTAAGCAGTCACTCTGATGCTAGCACAAGCACTGCAGCTGTTAGACCTAAAACAAGCATGGCTTCCAGTGTGAGTCTGAATTCCACAGAGCAGGCCTCTGTACTATCAGGCTCCACCCCTGGACATTTTTTATTGAAAGAACCTCTGCCTATAAGAGGCAGATCGAGGAATCGCCTGCAAAATCAATGTACACGACGACTACACAGCCAGGAGGATGAAATAAGGTCAGGAAAGAGATGCAAACAAGCTTAGTTCACAATATCTCTACTTTAACTTTAACTGACTCACAATTATCTGTGTTAAACAGAGGTTTAACCTTTGTTCCGGCTCAAAGAATGGACATAGAGATAATTAAAGACCTACACCTTTTTGGCAGAACTCTTACACTTAAAGCTATGTTTGGTAATTCTAATAATGCTGATTGTATATTTAGAAAGCCCAGCACTTACATACCACCTAGTAATTCTACTATAGATCTGTTCATTGACTTTTGTGAAAAACAACTTGGAGAGAAGTCTCTAGACAAGCAAACTAATAATTTTAGTAATTTATCAGCTGCAGAGTTGCAAGCTCTAGTTGAATTGAAAGAACTAAATAGTATAGAAAAACGTCCAGCTGATAAAGGAGGTGGTATTGTTGTTATCAACATGGACAAATATATAGAATCTGTGTTAAGTCATCTCAGTGACGTTGATACGTATGCCATTTTACCTATGCATATACTCAGTAGTGTCATAGAAAAAGTACAGTTTTTGATCTTTGATTTATTAATAACAGGCATGATATCTGAGCAACTGTTTGAGTATTTCAAGGTAGAACATCCAACAGTCCCTTTGATATATGGTCTACCCAAAATACATAAAAATCCCTTAACTCCACCTATGCGCCCTATAGCTTCAGGCCGAGGTTGGGTAACAGCCACTTTCTATTTTCGTAGAAAAGACTTTGCATGCTGCCTTGGCTAATTGTAGCACTAAAGGACACCAAGAGTTTTTTTAAATGAGCTATCTAAACAAAATGAAATTATCTTAGGACAATGTTTATTTGTAACTCTGGATATTGAATCATTGTTCACTGTTCTACCCAATGAATGGGGAATTGAAAATGTCAGAGAATTACTGTGTGAGAGAAACACCCCTGATATAAGGTGAAACTTATTTGCACACTTTTGGAAATCATCCTAGAAAACAATGTTTATTTTTAATGTTGTTTATTATGCACAAAAAGTTTATTATGCACAAAAAGTTGGCGTAGCTATGGGCACAGCTTGTGCTAATAGCTATGCCAACCTATCCCTAGCTAATTGGGAAGCTAAACATGTACTTTCGAATAATGAATGCCAGGTTAACATCAAATGGTATAAACGTTTTGTGGGTGATTTTTTTTGTTGTGGCATGGCTCAGAGCAGCGGCTACAAGAGTTTCTTTTATACTTAAATCAGTTGAATACTCTTTTGAGATTTACCTATGAATATTCTGATAAAGCAGTAGAGTTTTTGGATGTTAAAGTTACTAAAAATAATTTATCCACTGTGTCTACTACTTTGTATAAGAAAACTGTTAGAATAATGTTCTACACTATGGCAGTATGCATCCGAATCATACGAAATTCAATGTGTTGAAAGGACAGATATTTCGAACTATGAGACTTTTTAATGATGATGATAGTCTCATTGTTGCATTACAAACACTTAAACAAGATTTTAGAAAGAGGCTATAGTAGTAAACTTATTGATTCTCAAATAGCAGAAGGATGGCGGCATAGATCAGGTAAGTGCCAGCCATACTTTTCCCCCCTCCCCACTAGTATTAACAACAGGGATAATGTTGACAATACTTTCTCAAGTGATGCTTCCACTGATACCTCTAGGAATAAACTAAGGATGCCATTGACCTTTGCCAGTAATGTGCATGTAGCATGTGATATTATTAAAAAGAACTGGGATATTCTGTCTACTGTACATGAGTTGAATGGGGTCATTGGCACACAGCCAGATTTTGCTTTTAGAAATAATATATCACTTAAGAGTCAGCTCTGTTATCGATCCTTTAATAGTAAATCAACTATAATATCTGATAGACTTGGTACATATATGTGTAGGAATTGTATGGCCTGTACACATATACAGATTGGTAATCATTTTACACATCCCACTTTGGGTTTTAAGATAGATACTGCTTTTTGTGCAGATTGTCGAACAAAAAATGTTGTCTATTTTTGCTATTGTACTACCTGCTTCTCATTTTACATAGGGAAAACGAACAGGGTGTTTAAGGATAGAATACTTGAACACCTTAGTGATATCAGAAATGTTAAAGAAACCAGTGCACTATCACTACATGTAGCTAAAGAGGGTAAAGAACATAAATTTAGCTTTATGGTACTAGAGATTCTGCATACTACCAAGAGAGGAGGTGACATAAATAATAGAACAAAATCTAGTGAACAGAAATGGATTTTGCGCTTCCAAGCTGATAAACCTCCTGGTTTAAACAACAGTTTCCCTGAAACTCTTCCTTAAAGCACGGTCATTAAAGCATTGGTCTCTCTTTTAATATTTTATCATGTATATTTCAATATTCCATCTTTTATTATTTGTTACTATTGTATTTACCAGTTTTAGGTACATATTGCTCATTTAGTCTGTTTTAATCGATTTTTTAATGATCTATAGATTCTACAGATGTATTTTATCACATGGCTTTTAGCTATGATGCACATTTTATCTGATTTTTGATTGGATGTTTTAGTGTTTAAAAATGTAACTGCTATTCTATCTTTGTTGGTCTGATGAAGCGGATGTTATTCCGAGAAAGTGCTTACCTACTACAGTAAAGGACATATTGATTTTCACTGCTGTGTGGAACCAGATTATTTTTCTTTATCTTGTACAAACTGTCTTAATCTTGGTATCTGTATATTTAGCAGTGGCATAGGTTTTAGAACCATTTCCTGATACTGTAGGCCTTAATGGGGGATTATCAAGATCTTTATGTACTTTAACTGTACCAAATATAGTTAGTCTGTACACACACAATTATGTAACTCTCCATCAATCATTTTGTCAAGTAATAACTCCCTTAAACTAAAATCAATTTTCGAATAAGCAATATTATGTAAAAAATGTTTGCCTTCTATGTAGGGAAGACAGAAAGAACCCTTAAGCGAAGGATTTTTTAACATTTATATGACATCCGGAAACATGATTTTAACGATGCATTATTTAAACATACTAAAACTTGTAAGGAAGCAAAATTTGTCTTCTTTGTGCTTGAAGAAATACCACATGACATTAGAGGGGGCAATTGGGAGGCAAGAATAGAATTTAGAAAAGTTTATTGGCGGCTAATATTGGAAGCATGTAGGTAGCCAGGATTAAATGAACATGTTTCCCTGGTGCCTGTGCTTAAGTTAAGAACTGCTAGATTGTGATTAATATAGGACAGGTATGTTGTATATAAGACATTCCTAAATGATTATCTTCAAAAACATTTTTTATATTACGATACGTTATTTTAAGTATTTGTATACTTTTTAATGTTTTATCACAACATATGTAATCCCTTGATTTTTGTTTGCTAAGCTGTATTGTGTTTTATTTAACATTTTTATTCAAAATACATTTTTTATTCAAAATACATTTTTTAGTGTTAAGGGGTTTGAATAATTAGACCATTGGAGGGCAGTAAGAGTTTTAGTTTCTTCTATTCCATCTCATATATAATAGTAGTAGTGTGTGTGTATCAAAAGGCTTTTTAAAATGTACTATAAATATTATTTTACGTTTGTGTAGATTCATATTTATGATTTATTTTTGTGTAGAGAATAGCAGTTAAAATAGTTAATAACTTTTAAGTGACAGGTATTTGGATTGTTTCCTTGGTAGCGTCTGAGTAAGATGTAAGTGGATAATTAACTATATGAAGAGTATATAATGGATGATGGGAATATTGGTTAATTAATCTGATGAAATTCTAACATTGAACGAAAAACGCGGTGAGCAAATTAAGCGTTTTATTTTTATTTTAGTGTGTAATAAACTTTTTGGTCTGCAAGTTTGTGATGCTGCTGGTGTCTAATTACATCATCTTGCAGAAGTCAGATAAGAACCTCAAGTTAGCCAGATTAGCTGGTTCAGATGGACTAAGTTTGAGTGTCTGTAATGCAAAATTAAGATCCCAAGGAGGGGTCCACAGGTTTACTTGAAGGCCTCTTATGCAAAACCCCTTTCAAGAGCATTTTTGATGTGAAACCACTTTGAGAGGAGGATCAATGGATAGATATGCTGAAGTAGACTATAAATGAACCTTGAGAGAGGAATAAGAAAGGCCATAGGGTAGTAACTTGTACAGATATTGTAAAACTAGAGAACAACTAGCCCTAAATGGGTGTTGGATATGTTATTGGCATCGACTAAAAAACTTTTCAATTTGCTAATGTATGATTTTGTAGTAGTAGGCTTGCTTGTTTCCATTAGTACCTGCTGCACATCCTAAGAAACCAGTGCCTAAAAGGAATCAAGATCCTATCATCTACGCAGTCAGTTGAAGATGATTAATGTCTGGGTGTATCAAACACCTCTGTTCATGTGTGAGTAGATCCATTCTATTTGGAGCCTTGTGGTAATTTCCCCAGCTATTTCCAAAACAAGGGAGAACTGTGGTTGCCTGGGCCAGAAGGGAGTCGCCACAATGATCTTGAGGGATTCCTTCTGAATTTTCAGAAGTACCCTGGATACTAGTGGAAAGACATACAGGAACATTCCTGTCCAAAGAAAAGGTGCCTGTCTTCCAGGCCTCCTTGCATGGAGTCCTGGAACAGAATGTTGCCAGTTGGTTGTTCAGAGAGGAGGCAAAGGGGCCTACTTGAGGAACTCCCTATAGGTAGATCAAATCTTGGAAGACTTACTGATTTAGTGTCTTGCTTGTGAGGGTCTGTCCGGGTCCTACTCTGCTGGTCTGCCACATGGTTTTGCTCTTGTAGAATGTAGGATGAGATTGTGCTGTGAAGCTATATTCCAAGCTAACATGGCTAGCCTGTAAAGGGGGTATGACCTGGTTTCCCTGTTGCTTGTTGATGTACCACATGACTATGGTATTGTCTATAACTACTTTAAGAGGACCCAGGGATCAAAGATGGTTCAGAGAGTTGAGTGCCTTGATCAGGGCACGCATCTCCTTAATATTTATGTGCTTGCATCTGCTCCTGGTGTCCCACGCCCCCTGCACTTTTAGCCCCTCTGAAACTGCTCCCCAAGAAAAGTCCAAAGCATCTGTGTGGTGACCGACTTTTGGAGCAGGAAAAGAGAATTGTACCTGAATTTAAGAATATCTGTCCTCCAGCAAAACATTTCTGTTCTGACAAACCTCAGTACTGGCATCTGAAAAGATAAAGGATGTTCATGCTGGAACAGAGATTTCAGGTACCACTGTATCTGTCTCATGTGGAGCTTTGCCAGGGTTATCATGAGAATTGTAGATGCCATGGGACCCAAAATCCCGTAGTATTCACATGCATTGATCGAAGTCTGAGTGAAAAGTCTTAGAAGTCGATCTAAACAAAGATATATTTTTTTCCTGTGGAAGTAAAGCTGTTTGTACTGAGGTATCTAGTTGACATTCTAGGAACACAATCCTGTATGAGAGAGTCAAGAAAGACATTTGAATGTTCTCTTGGAATCCCAGCTTGTGCAAGAGATCTCTCACCCAAGAGAGAGTTTCTTGACATTTTGAAAAAGAGACTATAAAGATAAGCAAGTCATCTAAATATGGAAAAATGTGGATACCTTGTAGCCTGCAGTGAACTTTAATTGGAGTTAGACACTTTTTGAACACTCTTGGTGCAGTGGATAGACCAAAGGGTAAGGTGGAGAACTGATAATATGATCCAGACACATATACAACCTTAAATGACTGAAGTCTGGATGAATAGGGATTTGATAAGCATTTTAAGTGTAGTGTTGTCAGGGAACTGGAAAGAGGAAGAGGAGGTAACAGGTTGTGAAATGAGAGCATTTTGAATTTGGGCACCATCACAAACAGGAAAGAAAGATCCATAACTGGTCTCCAGGTATTTTCTTTCTGTGGCAGTCGGAACACAATCACGCCTTGGACACTATGTGATAAAGAATAGGTAGAAACAAAACAATCTGCTCTGCAGGACGAGAATGACCACCTGGAAAGGAGGAATTTCCTCCCACTGCCATCTGTAACCCTGTTGAATGCTTTTCAGAACCCATTTATCTGAAACAATCTGTTGCAAAAGAGAAAAATGTAGATTTGGACTTTCTGGAAAAGAAAAGTGGCCAGGGTGGGAGGGAGTCGCAAGTTCTCTTGATTGGTCATTCAGAGTTGTTGGACTGACCTTGGTTTTGTGAGGTTTGATACTTTTGTGGAAACCCCTTGACACTTTTTTTTTGTTAAATGTGTTTACCTGAGTTCTGTTGTTTCTTCTGTTTTTAGTTTATTCTGCTTTTTTGTCAAAATTGATTGATGAGAATGAAAATCCCTTGGACGGTTTGGAAAAGGGCTGAACAGTCTTAGATTCCCTGGATCAGCTTACCCCTTTTCAAATTTTTTTATCTCCTCAGCAGAGGGACCAAACACCTCTATCTAAGGAAGAGTTTAAAATCTTTTTCACATCCTATGGGAGTTTCTGAGAATGCAGCTAAGCAAACCTCCTTAAAACAGCACCAGTGGCCATAGCCCTGGAAGAAGACTCAGCAGAATTGACCTGTGCAGTAGAAGAAACTAAATTATTTAAAGCAGATTTTTCTTCACAATGAAAAATGGTAGATAAAACATCGCTCCATACTTTCACAGCATGTCTGAACAGACTTTAACATACGAGTTTGACAGTTAAAATTTTGAAAATCAAAATTGCAGAAGTATACACTTTTTTTCCATCTCTATCAAGAATTTTCCCACATTATTAGAGTAAGATTGGTATTAACTAAGTGTTTAGCAGCGGTGAAGTCAACGAAGGCTGTAGGTGCTAGGTTAGGTTTGGGAATAGTATATAAAAGTTTGACTGAGGAATTATATACATCCTGCCTGCCTTTTTAGGGATTACTGGCTGACTATAAGGAAAATTGCAGGCAGTAAGAGACACGTTGTCTAAAGCAGACAGTACAGGTGGAATGGGTGTATTTTCTGAAAAATCCTTCTGTAACAACTCAGCATTTTCTGAGGGACTGCAAAAACGCTGGGACATTTTAGCAGTAGTCTCGGAGAAGGAGAACCTCCCAAAGGGAGAATCTGAAACTGAGCTCTCCTTTGAGTTTGAATCTGAAATCTGAGGGCAAAATGCTGAATCCATACCTGCCTCCTCCTCTTCATATTCAAAATATTGAATCTCTTCAGGAAGAGAGACCTCCCTCTTTTTTACCAGAAACTATTTTGCAAGAGGGTTAATAGCTTGACCTATCCAAAGAAATTTGCAGGGGGGCAATTACAGTCTTGGTTTTCTGTTTTTTTTTGAGAAGATAAATGAGGTCAGCTATCTTACTAAATGCTGTTGCTGCTTCCCCAGGGATAGGCACTCCATTCTGACACTGCAGAGAAATCTTCCCTGTTCCCTCTTCCAAGACCAGTAAGGGTGGCTCTGCCTTGCTCACTGAGGAGACTCCCAATAGCCACACATGATGTGACTAATCCCTGGTCCATAGTGGCTGTAGGTGCTATTCAGAGAGATTTGGGGTAAAAGAAGTGTGGTCTATGGTACAACAGTTGGCCACAGCAGAGTCACTCGTGTGGCTGAGGCAAATTGCTAGTTTGCTGTGTTAACAAGAAGCTTTTTGCTTAACTTTTTCTTTTTGTGGCTGGAAGAAGGACCGGTCATGGGACTTCCATGGTCAAGCTGAAAATGGTGCTTCTTCCTGGAAAAGACAAGCAGCAAATGTGGTAAACTACCACTCCACAAAAGTAACATTTTTGACAAAAACCCCCCACAATAAAAAGCATTTGCAAGCATTGTGGCAGCCCTACAGTGGAAAAATAAACACAATTTTTCTACAGAAGATATGAGTTGGTTCACACAACTTTTAAACTAACTGAAAAGACGAGTGCTCCGTTGAGTGGTATGTTATAGTCTTAGGACAGTCGATTAAAATGCAACATTTCTAGTTTTAAAATAACTTAACCATTGAAGAAAGTAGTAAAACATTCAGTAAATATAAGGAAAATGGAAGTTTTGTTTCCCCCAAAGGGAACTGACCTGCCTAGCAAAGGAAAGCACAGGCTGACCATCAGAGGGCTGTGCTCTTTGGCAGCAGGAAAACAATGAAGGGTTTTGTACCCAAACTTTTCTTTGAGTCTGCCTAGCTTCAGCTGCTCGACAACTTGGACTCACAGAAGGTGCTGTGAAGCTTTGGAAGCTGGCTGTATATCCCTGGCAGGATATAACTCTCATAGCTATGGCTACTGCAGCAGTGATTAGTATGAAGAACATCTGAGCCATAGGCCTAACTAGTGTATTATGTAAAGACATGGAAAGAATAATCATGGGTATGTTAAATGATGCCACTACAAATTGGGTCCCTGCACGTGGGCAACTGCACGGCTCCAAACAAGTAAGTCCAGAAGATATGAGCCAGCACTGCTTGCTGTGAATATATTTAATGAATCTCACATAATATCAAAAGGACAAAAACAGACCCGTTTCGGCCAAGATAATTACATAGCCTTTATCAGTGTTAAAAAAAAAACAAATTCCATCATTTGTTCCTTTTATATAGTACATAAAGTGTAATACAAGTTGTGATTGGATACCTCTTAAATATTCATTTAATCCTGGTGGAAAAAGACCACCTAACTTGATAATCCATTTTTTTCTCCTTTGTATTAAGAATGGAATGCCAACCTGCTTTATTGGATTTATTCCCCATAATTCTATCAATAATCATGAATGTAAAAGAAGCTGTAGGGTGATTTATCGAATGTTTGTAAAGTGTACTACTGGTCTTGTGTTTCATATCACTAAGATGCTCAGAAATATGCAACCAAAGTGATCTAGAGGTCTGGCCCACGTAAAATCCAGAGCAGCTACATGAGGCCAAATAAATAACCCAGTCACTGCTACCGTTTGCAAAGAAGTCAATATCAAGAACAGCACCACAGTTTCTGCTTGTGACTTGTTTAGATTTCATGATTCTGTTGCAGTGGCTGCAGTGACCACAAGGCATTCAACCAATAAATATATCCCCCAAAAGTGTTAGTTTGTGTTGGTCCAGTCGAAACTGTACTTGATCCCCGTTTATAATGATTTAAATAAGAACCCATATTTTTTCCTTTTCGGAAAGAAAAACAACATTTGTCCTGGAGAAATTGTGATAGATTGCTATCGGCTAATAGAGTATTCCAATGCCTCTGTACACTATTTATCAATAAATCAGTGTTTCTTCCATATGTCGTGATTAATCGTGTAACAGGGCTTGGTCCTTGTTGTTTCACCTTATAGTTCAATAAATCTTCCCTGTTAAGTGTTGCAGCCCAGTTGTTAGCCTCTAAAACATACCCCATTTTATAACCCCATTCCTTAAACCTTTTTGATCCTTTCGAAAAACCTGAAAGGTGGAATCGTGTGAGCAAATCCTCCTCATTCTGATTAACTGCGATTTGGGGATGTTTTTAGTAAATCAAATAATTGGTATATTAAATAACCCCCAAACTGGGTTTATATATGAGAATGTAAAAATATATATCGGACAATGATGGCCCTTGCTCATATATTGATCCGTTATAAAACTTAGCCTATTCGGTATATTTTCTATAAGTAATATCAATAATGAAGGCTTACGGAACCTTAAAAATTAAGAATTGACCTAACCAACTATATTATTTATGACTGTGGCAATGCCATGTCCACCAAACCCAGTCGGTATGGGAAGATTGTCCAACTAATGGATAGTCAGTCACCTTATGATAGCAGATGTTCACAAGTCCCACCTTAGGACAAATACTTTATATCCAAAATGAATGGAAACAATATAAATAGACCCCATAAATGGAAAAACCAAAAAGGGTGCCAAAAACCAGCCCTGATGCACCTGATAGTATACAATGAGTAAATCAGGACTTTGTACACAATATTGCCACTCAAGGGTATCCTTCAATACATAAATCCTTAATACATATAGCTTACAAACTGGTTGTGAAGTTACTGACAATGGAGATAAGTAATTCTGAGCACAATAAAAAGTGTATGCCATGCAGTAATAGACATACATACATAAAATTGGAATTTGAAACCAAACCAATACGTCAAACCCAACTGAAAAATAAAAGTTGTTCCTTTATGCCCCGCAGAGCCCCAGGTATTCCTGAAAAAGGTTTCCCTCAAAAGGAAGTAGATAAACTGTCCAACAAGAGTCTAAAAAATCCAAACAAGTATGACCAAAAAATGGCCTATATATAATAAATACGACCAAAAATCACAAAACATATCAAAGAAATGTCAGCCAGTTGTTATAAAAGGATATGTCCTGAGTGAAGTTCATCACTAAGATAAGCCAAAAAACACCCTTCATAATGAGTTTTCAACATTAACCAGGCCTTCAATGGCATCCAAGCATGAAAACCACAAGCCCTGCAGTAAATGTTAAAAATTGTAGACGCCTGATGTATTCGTCGGATGCTAAGACCCAGTTAGTAAAAATAAATAAGATCCCAAGAAAACTCCGTCGGCCAATTAAGTAGTGCACCTTCCGTAATAAACACTTTCACGTAGCAAATCCATCAAAGGTGTCCAGTCCTGAACGCAGCAGTCCACTCCCAAGCCATATAATAAATGTAAAATTGTAAAAGTACCTTGTGGTGCTAGAAGCACTCTCTGCTATAGCTGTAGCAGATAGGAAACCCAACAGGGATGGCGTACCAGGAACAGTAAGCACAAGAAAGTCAATAGCAAACTAGGCCCACAGCTGTGATGTGAAATCTGTCACTCTAACATGTAGTAATGAGAGAAATAATGCACATAAGTCACCTGTAGAACCTTTTAAGGTAATCCAGTGAGATGCAGGTCATTCCATACCCAGAGAAAAAGGCAAACCAGAGTTGAGTACCGCACAAAACGGTGATATTTCCATTCCAATCACAGTGCTTCAGGCAAACATGACCAGAGCATACAGCAAGCCACAGACCCACAGCAAGGAACAAACGTGTCTCACTACAAATTGGGTCCCTGCACGTGGGCAACTGCACGGCTCCAAACAAGTAAGTCCAGAAAAAAATGAGCCAGCAGACTGCGTGCTGTGAATATATAACAGAGTATATTTAATGAATCTCACATAATATCAGAAGAACAAAAAACAGACCGGTTTCGGCCAAGATAATTACATAGCCTTCATCAGTGTTTAAAAGGAGCAAATGATGGAATTTGTTTTTTTTAATAGTACATAAAGTATAATACAAATTGTGATTGGATATCTCATAAATATTAATTTAATCCTGGTGGAAAAAGACCACCTAACTTTGCATTTTACGTGGACTAGACTGCTAGACCACTTAGGTTGCGTATTTCTGAGCGTCTTAGTGATATGAAACACAAGAAGACCAGTAGTGCACTTTACACTCAATAAATCACCCTACAGCTTCTTTTAGATTCATGATTATTGATAGAATTATGGAGAATAAATCCAATAAAGCAGGTTGGCATTCCATTCTTAATATCAAGGAGAAAAATGGATTATCAAGTTAGGTTGTCTTTTTCCACCAGGATTAAATGAATATTTATGAGGTACCCAATCACAATTTGTATTACACTTGATGTACCATATAAAAGGAACAAATGATGGAATTTTTTTTTTTAACACTGATGAAGGCTATGTAATTATCTTGGCCGAAACTGTTCTGTTTTTTGTTCTTTTGATATTATGTGAGATTCGTTAAATATACTTTGTTATATATTCACAGCACACAAGTCTGCTGGCTCATTTTTTCTGGATTATGTTCAGTGATGACATAGGAAACCTACAGACATTAGATCCAACTCAGTTTGTTTTCCTCAAGGGGAGGTCCTACCTACTCACCAGTTGGACTTTTTCAAGAAGGTCACCAGAGTAATAGATGAGGGTAAGATGATGCACACTGCTTACCTTGACCTGGCCCAAGTGTTCAACGTAATACCCCATTTGGGCATTTTAAATAAGTTCATTGCATTAGGGACTAATCCCTGTGTCACTCACTGGATAGCCTCCTGGTTCACAGATGGGACCTACGAGGTTAGGATAGTGGAGTCAAACTAGCAGAGTGCCTTGGTGCTCAGTCTTGGTGCCACTCTTGTTTGGCATCCACTTATCTGAAGTCAAGGCTAATGTCAGAGGCCTCTGGCTGACCAAGTTTGCAGACCGTTGCAAATTAGGTGCAGTCATTGAATCCCCCAAATTTACAAGTATTCTCCATGTCAAGAAGTGCATAACAGTATCTTTCAGTAAGACAGCCACCCCTTGCAAATTATTACATTGGCAATAGACCCATAACAGTAGACCTAGTAGTTATGGGCTTGAGAGTACATGTAGAAAGCGACTTGGACTTTGACTGTTGTGTCTACACTAGTAAGGAAATCATTCTGTGGTGCACAACTTGTAAGCAGAGGTATGGCATCCCTATCTAAAGACATCATTGCTGTGTTGTACTTTGACATCAACATCATAAGACTGCTCATTGAATACATTGTCCCTTTCGGTGTTACCTGACCAGTCGTGCAAAATGAATAGAGTCCGCAGAGGTTCCTCACAAAAAAGTCCTATTCAGACTTTAGTCTTGCCCTTATACTTTGTCTCCTATAGGCTGCTAAGAGGCAACTTGTGCCTGGCCTACAAAGTGTTCCCTGATGCAGCCTTAATGAAAACAAAAAGCATAAAAAACACCTAATTCAGGGACCTAAACCTCTCCTGCAACAACAGACTTCCATCTGTGGGATGCAAAGTTCTTCCCTGCACTTATTCAAGTGAAACTTGGATCAGTGGATAGGGAATTGTAGATTTTATACTTTGTCTGGTACCTGTCAATCCCTATTAGAGAGAGGAAGCTTGTAAATGCTCAGCCACTCATTCCTAAGTTTATGTACACTCTCCCACAAAACTTAAGGACTAATACCTTTCTAATATTTTTGGGAAGCATGGCTATACTTCAGAAGACCATTTAAGGTCATTAGCCCATTATTCTTATATGTTCCTGTGTACTACTGGTGCTCGTTGATAAATGTATAAATTGTTTTGATGGTTGCTAAATGTCATTTCAGACAGTGTTACACAATCTGAGTAAAATGTCGCAGATAAATATGTTACTGTGAGTCCTGGATATAACCAAATGAGCAGGTAGAAATAACTGTCTAGATAGTTAAAAGCCTGATGGAAAAAGTATATTAGCAGTACCTATAGGAATTGTCAGATTTGGAATATAGGAATACACTCTTGTAGAATCTGTCTTTGGACATTACCATTACTGATGGGAAGATGACCATGAAAAGCAAATTACCAAAGTTTTAAATCTTTACTAATGAGTCGAGAAAAGGTAAAAATTGAGGCTTGAAAAAAAAATCTCCAACGGCAGATGATGGTTTGTTTTGACAAATACTTCAACATTGCAGAGCAGCACCACAGTGAGAATCCAGTATCCTGTTGAGCAGTGTGAAGCCATAGTAGTTGGTCAAACAGCTCTTGTATATGGTTCAGGAAAAAGATGGTCTGTTGTATGGTAGAAACTAAAATATTTCTTTTGGAGAAGAATGCATACCTTGGAGAATCAAATGCGAGCTGAGAAAGTACAAAGATATGATATGATATGATACTAGAACTTTGTGAATGTCATCACATCCCTACCCTGTCTTCACCAGTGTCCGATTCAGCAGATCTGTCCTTTAAAGGAAACCAGAAGTTCAGACGGAACATTCCAATTAAATGGTCTGTATTTGGAAGACTGTTAAGAAAGCAGTCAGATATATTGACATTTTGAGAGTTTATCCTAATACTAAAGATTGAAAAATAGCATTCATTGCAATGTCAACCAAAAGTAAATAAAGAGCTGATTTAATGTTTTGTGTGTGTGTGTGGGGGTGGGGTCCATGACTTTAGCATAGTCTTAAAAATGTTATATGTGTGTAAGAATGATGTGGGGTGGTATGGATTAGCAA